>NC_056744.1:846573679-846841179 GCF_019279795.1 Protopterus annectens | reverse complement strand
TATATATATACACACAAACGTACACACACACATACACACACACACACACACACACACACACACATAGGCACACACATACATGCAAGTATAAGTGTACATATGTAATCAGACACACATATACGTGCATGTTTGTACATGTTTGTGTATGCACATGTGCATATGTGTGTGTGTGTGTGTGTGTGCACATTATATGCATGTGTTTGCCTATGTATTCACACACATACACACAAAATTCCATGCAATATTATTTACTGTTTTCTAGCCTTAAAACATGTATCGGCATTCTGTAGTAATTCAATATTATTATATATTACTTGACATTAACATGGTTCAGCTCAGTAATAAAATGTTTTATTTTATACAGGCTCAGATTTTGTATGAAGTCAGACAGCTTTTATTATTAAGTACTCAAAGAAACTCATTCATTCTCCCCATGGCCTTCTCTACTCAAAATATTTATATATACAGGAAATGCATGTCACACGCAGCTGCTCAAGTATACACCATCTGTTAAAGTGCTGCTATTAAATTAATTAAAAGCATCTTTTAGTGCATAAATGAAGGCACCCAGTGCAGAGCAATGATCCTGTGTGTACTGTTGTCAGGCTAGGAGGAAGCAGCTCCACCGACTGTGTTACCTGTGGTGCACGGCTGATAACAGATAGAGAAGCAGAGTGTCTTATCAACTAAGGGAATCCTTACTTTGCTTTGTATGTGTGAATTTATGTAGTAATGTAAAATATCAACTGCACCAGCAAGTGTCTTCAAGACGATGGGTGAAGAAGTGCTCTGTGCAATTATGTTGTTTTAATTAAGCATAATCGCATGAGCTAAATATTCTCTCTGCATGCATAAATGTTAGGTATATTATTTTGGTTAGGTCAATAACAGGTAATTCATATAAACTAGTATTGCCCACAATAATGATATTTCTGTGTATCACTGATTATGTATATCTACCTATGTATCTATCTATCTATTCTATAATACCTTTCTAACTCTATCTCTATTGTCTGTCTATACGCACACACTTACATATATATATATATATATATATATATATATATATATATATATATATATATAGTTTACTATCATAATTGTCATAATGTCGATGATCAGTTCTATTTTGAACTGAAACGTCGACTAGTTTACTCAAAATTTGCCATTTACGAAAATGTAAATATCGAAAATAACCTGGTAATGTCGATTCATTGAATTAACATACTGTTTCCTCTGCATCTATCAAATAAGGAACACCAGTTCCTGTTGTCACCAGTACAAATGTACTGCACAGCAATAAACTTTACATTTTTGCAGGGGGGCAACCCCCTGCACCCCCTGCAAATTATATATTCCAACTCCAAGATCGCAGTACAGTGAGGAAAGGGATGAATTACCCTAACTAACTGCACTGTACCACGATCTGTGACAATACTTCGAGTCTGTATCAGCAAATGCACAGTGCATTTGCTGATGTGAACTTTCGATTCGGAGATGTTCAGCAAGATGGACATTCAAAAATCCAAATTTTGAGTGTTCCATCTGCAAACATCTCAACTCGACATTTTAATAATAAGCCTATATATATATATATATATATATATATATATATATATATATATATATATATATATATATATATATATATATATATATATATATAGATATATATATAAATATATATAAATATATATATATATATATATATATATATATATATATATATATGGATATATAGATATATAGATATACAGATAGATTTCTCCATCTCTCTCTCTCTCTCTCTCTCTCTCTCTCATATATATATATATATATATATATATATATATATATATATATATATATATATGGATCTATACTGAGTAGATGATGTTCATAAAATTGAACATTCAGTATAATGATACTCACTCCACTGAATATTTAAAAAAACAAAGACACTCATTAAAAAAACAGCAAACAGTGTTTGAACCCCTCACACCCTAGCTATTTTAAATGTACCATCTCCCAGATCGCAGAACAGTGGGCAAAAATGCAAATTCCATTATGTCACTGTCTGTGATCATGCACAGAACTTCCACATTGCCACAAAGTACTATTAGTGCAAGTGGAAATAATGGAAGGATTCAGTTACACTGCTATAAATGAAACAGCTACATGTCAAGCAACTGCATGCATCAATATACTGAACTTCAGTGAAGTGGTCAAGTGCTGCACAAACATATATATGGGTCTCCTGCATTTGTCCGAATGTACATTTGTTTGACAAACACAGGGGTGTGATTTACTGTCAGCAGTACATACAACAGAATGGTTTACCTTTATAACGCCGAATCACAGTAGTTCGAATGCTCATATGAGCGACTCGAAACAACGAAAGTGAAAACGGCAACAGTCCTTAATGTTCGAAAAACAGCAAATCGAAAAGCAGATTCGCAGTTTTTCGATCATTAATGTTGAATGAAAAAAAAAGAAGTGTAAAGCAGGGGGGCAAGCCACCCCGCACCCCCCACACCCCCTACTTTAATATTCTAACTCAGAGATCGCACTATAGTGGGGAAAGGGACCATTTCCTGATCTCCACTATAGTGCAATCCGCCCCACAATGTCGAATGTGCAATGAGCGAATGTCAATGTGCATTCGCTCATTGCACGTTCGAACCTTTTTCCATTTGGCATTTGCAAATCTTGCAAACTGCCTTTCACCCAATTGCTGTTCACCTGTGTGCAATACGCACAACTAAAGGTAAACCCAACAGAACAGTAAATATGTCCAAGGTATGGAATGTCGATTCAGGAAAGTGGAATTGGGGTGGTGAGAGTGTGTGTGTGTGTGTGTGTGTGTGTGTGTGTGTGTGTGTGTGTGTGTGTGTGTGTGTGCATGTGTGTGTGTGTGCATCTGTGTACATGAATTAGGGTCAGGTTCAGGTAAGACTGAAGGATAGGTGTTGTGTGTTTGTGTGCAAATTTTTGTATTTTAGGTTAAGGGTAAGGGTTAAGTTATGGGATAGATGTAGGGTTGTTTGTCTGGGTCTGTGAGTGTTTGTGTGTCATCATCAATCGTCATCAGCCCCCCTTTTTACCCATTTTTCTACATGGATTTGGAGTCTCATGTCAACTGTTGTCATTTCTCTCTATTCAATGCCACTTTCTTGCCTTCTTTAACACTCATGCCTGACTGTTACAGGTCTTCTCTCACACAATCCATTCACCTCTTTGCTGGATGGCTTGTTTTCTCTTGTCTTCTTCCTATTTGTCCCAAATTCTCTTTAGTAGATTGTTTTCTGTTTTTTTCTGCACATGTGCCTGAACCACTGTAATCTACTCTCTTTGACCTTTTCTGCAATTGGACCTACTTTGGCATCTGCTCTTATGCCCTTATTTCTTCATCTGTCCCATAATATGCACCCTGCCATCAATCTCAGGCACTTCTCTATCACCTCTAGGTTCCTCAGCTGCTCATCCTTTACTGTCCAGGTTTTCATACCATACAGTAATACTGGTGTCACCACTGTTTTGTATACCTTACTTTTCAGCTTCTTTGGCATTCTGTCATATACTACACCTGACACTCTATGCCAGTTGGCTGCAGCCCCTCTTATTCTAGCTTTGACCTCCTCATTCAGAATTCTCTTCTACTCAACCACCCCTCCTAGATATTTGAAGCTATTAACCTGTTCCACTATTTTTTCCAATCTCAACTTCTTCTGAACTCCACCATTTGCTGCCATTACTACTGTCTTATCTGTACTTGGTTTCATCCCATGTGCCTTCAGTTTTGCATTCTACTCCCCTTTCCTTTGCTGTGGTTCTTGCTCAGAATCTGCCTATAATGCCACATCATCTGCATACAGCAACATTGTTGATCTGTCCCCTCATACCTGTTTGCTAATGTAGTCCATCACCAGCATGAACAGCAGCAGGCTCAGAGATGTACTCAGGTGCACAGCTACTCCAACTGGGAACCCCTCTGTGAGACTGAAAACTGTTCATACATGAGTCATTGGGTCCTTGTATATAGTTGCTAGAATAACAGGTTTTGCATTAGCATGAGTTTCTGAAGGATGTGAAGTCTCAAACTCAACTGTGTCATTATTTAGTGAGTAGAATCTTCAGGGGGTTGACAGATAACAAATTTTATGAAGAACAGGCCAAAAATATGAGGCAATAGTTTGGACATTCTGCAAAATTCTGGAGAATTGAGAGGTATGATCCTGAGTGATTTACCAGAAAATCAAACATTTTGTGAGGGATAGGGCAAAATATGAGGCAAAGCCAGGGACGTTTTATGATATTGTAAATGTGTTCATAAATCCTTTCCTTTATTGTCTTGTAGGTTTTCCCTATATAAAAACTGAGACATACATGGCACAACACCTCTATCCTTTCTCAGCCACAATTATAATAGCCTTTACTAGTCAAATGGCACATCTTCATGAGACTTATACACTTCCCTTCAAATATGTACTTACATTGGTTATACCCACCACACTTATAAGTAACACGTTCATTTTTCTGATACCTGTATAACTGTGAGATATGTTCCAATATATTCTTAAAACTTTTATCCGTTCTAAAAATAATTCTTGGTCTAGTACCCAGGATCTCACAGTTGTCACCACTAACTTAAAAAAGAATTCCAGTTACTTGTTAGGATACTCTTTTCCCCTTAGCATTTAAATTTTAGGTCATAGCCATTGCTTTTTGAAATGCCTTGACTTGTTTTGTCTTATTGTTATTATAATCACATAGTTAGTTCCTAACAGAGGGGCATAAATACTTTCTTCCCTTTTGTTGGTCACTTCTCTTAATAATGCATGGGCCAGTTCCATTATAAGGAGCACCTCATTTAGTTTCTTACTTTCCAAAAGGAACATCTTCTCCTCAGAGACCATCCTAGCTAAGCATACATTTGTCCCTTAACCAATGCCATCTTTTGGTAAAAGGGATGGGAATTAGTAAAATGAGATAAATAATTAGAATAAGTGGGGTTTCTGTAGGGGTCTGCTTATATTAACCCTTACTAAGCTACATATTTCACCATATGAACTGAAATTGTAAGTGAAATGTTCCTTACGAGAGGCTATGCAGTTAAACAGTTATCAGAAAAATAAAAGTGGCAGTTATAAGTGTGGTGGATGTAAACAATGTAAGTACATATTTGAAGGGAAGAATACAAGCCTCATGACTATGGGCGAATTGACTAGTAAAGGGTATCATAATTGTAGGTCAAAAAAGATAGTTTATGTATTATTGTGCCAAGTAAGTCCTGTTTTTTTATAAATGGAAAACTGAGAGGGCATTTAAGAAAAGGATTTACTAACAGATTTACGATATTAAAAAATGCAATCAGCACAATTCCCTATTTAAACATATTGAGAGACAACCTGATCACTATTTTAGATTTTTAGTTTTGGGCATAGTGAAATTAGAGACCAGTGGGGTCTGTGGAAGGAGAAGCTTGAACTGCTTGAATTGAAATGGCAGTTAATGATTAGTATGGATAGTACCCCAGGTTTAAATGAAAATGTGTTTATAACAAGCATTTGAAAATTTAAGCAATTTGTTTTATGATCTTGGTCAAATACATTTTTAGTTTAGGATTGCAGTGTTAAAGTGTGAATTTGTCCATAGTGATTGTTTTAAAATTGAAGTAATAGAATCTGTAATTCTGGCCAAATGAATTTTCAGTTTAGTATTAAAATATCTTCTGTTTATATATGTTAAATGTTGTATTTGTGTGGATATAGTTTCGCTCATCTGTACTATTGTATCTTGTTTGTATAGGCATTTTAGTAATAATTTCAAAGTATCTGCCATTTTAAATTTAATGTAATGGTAACAAGAGCGGGATGGAATAACGTGATCACAACTCCTTTCACACTGCTGGACGAAAGTACTTAACTTATATCCTGTTGAATATAGTCGGTTGGTTTCCACTGGTCACTTGCTTTTTTGGATTAGTTTTTATGCAGTTGCCCTGTCTGTTGTTTTGGATCCATATTTTTTTTTTATCCAGATGTTACAGAGTTATAAAATGTTTTATGGGGAGTAACATACCTTGTTGATGCTCTGTTGGATAGTCCCTGGCAGCCATGGATATTTTGACTTTGGCCTTTGGTGAAATAAAACCCTAGAAAAAAGACTCCATGGACCCCGGCTGTCCACTGCCCCCCAGCATGCCCCAAGTGTGTCCCTTACAATTCCCCTATCCTGGTCTTGCCACATCAGTCAGATTACTTTTTCTTGATTTATCACACTTTGTTCTGTTCCTCATTATTTTCCTGCATTCGTTTAATACATCCTAACTGGCCATGTTTACACCACGATAAATGAGGAGGAAATAATCAAATTAAGCTGGAGGTCTCAGACCCCCCTCCCCGAAGCCATTGGATTCTAGATGTGCTGAGATGCATTTCAGAGATTTTTTTTCAAACTTTTTGAGACAAAGATGGCCTGAACAAAAATGAGGGTTAAAGAAAGATTGAAATTCCTTCTCGCTCTTCATTTTCTTCCTGCACCCTTGCACTCCCCCCTAAATTATCAAGACTGCAGTGTGATAACTGTGGAGAAAATAATAAAACTAAGTTGATAGTCTGGAGGCTGCTTGGGTCTCAGAAGCCATGGGATTGTAGATATACTGTTTAGAGCTTATCCACCCAGCCTTGTGTTACAATTATGACCTAGACAAAAATCATAGCAAACTAAAGAAACTCAGTCACTTTTTTTTTCATTGAAGAAATAAGTTATGTCTAAAGCTTAATGATCAAAGTTGACAAAGCATAGTTCCCAATAAACTGAGATTAATCATACCTTAGAATATTATCTTCCTCCCTGTCAAAAAATAAAACAATATATAGTTACCTTCTAGGTATCCCTCTGATGTTAGACCGGAATAAAAATGAATGACTAAATGGCCTCAGTCACATATGTCAAGTTGCTGCTGCTCTAACAAATCATGCAGCGTGCCTCTTTACCCCACCCCAAAAAGACAGATACCTTCTGTGTAACCATCTGACAACCAGAATATAGTAATATATTTTAACTTGTTGATCTCAGATGTATCTTCATAATATGCCTCCTTACCTCTACGTCCCAAAATTTGCCACCCATATACACTTCTGATATGTGATTGTGAGACAAGAGAAAACATCATCTCAGTCATGTTTTGCAGCCTGTTGCTCCTGTAGAGCACACTGCCCTTACACAAGTGGTATTGTGTGCATATCTATGAGGTATGATTGTTTGGAAAGTTAAAGACATAATGGCTACACTGTCACAGCCCCACAATACCTCCGTGATCTTCTGTACATACATCTGAGATTTACTTGTGAGGAAAACTAGAGAAATAAAGATCACACTTTCCTCAATCTCAAAAACATGTATATTTATGTTCACCAAAAGACAATATTGGCCTTCAAATAAATCAAAAGATTTATTGAAAATGTCATCAGTATTTTGCAAAATGCATTCTATACTCTGGGATTCGTATGTATGAACTGGAAATGCAGTACTAATCAATGCAAAACCTTCACTGCCACTAATTCTAAAGATGACCACAAAGCATTCTATAGCTATTTCAAGAATCTCAATGGCAACACTCAGATCTGCTCTGAGTTATAGCACAATGGCACTAAATATACAGACCCAACTGATATTGCCAACATCCTGGCAGATAGGTTCAGTGCTAACTTTACCCCCCTCTCACCCCCTAAAGAGCCCATCTGTATACCAGAAGAATGCAAAGTTCCTGTAATCACGGCTGCACAGGTAAAAACCACACTCTCCAAAGCCAAGAACACAGCATCCATGGGACCAGACAACATCCCAGGCTGCGTTCTACATGAACTACAGAATAAACTGGCACCCCACCTAAGTACCATGTTCAATCATAGCCTCACCTCAGGCTTTGTGCCTGCTGAATGGCGCACAGCAACGGTTATCCCACTCCACAAGGGGGGAGCCACCACGGACCCTGGAAACTACCACCCCATTAGCCTGACGAGCCTGGTCTGCAAGGCCATGGAACGTATCATCACTGAACTTATAAACAAAGACATTGGTAATCTCCAAACTCTGGACCCCACCCAGTTCGGGCTTGTAAAAGGCAGATCATGTCTCGTAAACCTGATAGACTTCTTTGAAGCAGTCACCAAAGCCGTAGACAAGGGCAAGGTGGTTCACACAGCCTATCCAGATCTCGCCAAGGCTTTCAACACCATCCCCCACTCTGGAATTATAGATAAACTCACTAAACTAGATATAAATCCCTATGTCACAAGATGGGCTGCCAACTGGCTCACTGACAGAACCCACACTGTGAAAGTAGCAGACTCCGAATATGACTTCAGACCAGTGACAAGTGGAGTACCACAGGGTTCAGTCCTGGGTCCTCTCCTGTTTGGTATCTACTTCTCTGAAGTACAGGCTAACACAGAAGGTCTTTGGCTAATGAAGTTCACAGATGACTGCAAACTAGGAGCCATAATCAAAACTTCTAACGATGTGAACATCCTACAAAAGGGCCTCACTGAGACAGATGCCTGGTGTCAAAGCCATGGTCTCAAGCTCAATGCCAAAAAGTGCATTATCATCCCCTTTGGTAAAAAACTCTGTACCCATGAACTACAACATAGGCGGTAGTATACTTAACACCGAAAGTGTGATAAGAGACCTTGGGACAGAGGTGGACAGTAGCCTCTCCTTTGATAATCACATCGCCACATTAGTCAGGAAATCCTTTTACGTGGCACACCTCATCACAAAAGGTTTCTCATCCAGAAAAAAAGAGGTTATTGTTCCCTCTACTCATCACTCATTAGATCCATTATAGAGTACAATGCCCCTTTTGATATGTACCTCACAAGACATCTACAACAACTGGAAAGGCCGCAGAAATACCTCACAAAGAGGATTACTGGCCTCAAACAGATGCCCCATGAACCGTCTCAAAAAACTCCAGCTTTACTCTGTCGCATATCGCCTACTCAGAGGTGATCTCTGCCTAACATACAAAGCTATGTCAAACCCAGAGCTGTTGGACATGCTCCACTTAAAGAAATCCCAATCCCTCCGAGCTACACGCTCTAGGGACCTAAACCTTGTCACCACAGTAAACAGAACATGTCGGAGGGATAGATTCCTGTCCCAGAGACTTCCCATACTCTGGAATAAACCACTTATCTATATCAAACAAAGCTCCTCATTAGCACTCTTCAAGAAAAATCTTGATGATTGGATGGGAAATAGGAAATTCACCCCGGGGATCACCTCTGTGGCTCTGTTCGGCAGTGGCACAGAAAAAACATTTTTTTGGTTGGCAAAAGCCAGGGTACCTTTTGGGCTGGGCTTGTATAGGCCCCAGGGCTGATAGCCTAGTACCCACCTATGAACCTATAAACCTATGAACTGTGTCAGCTTGGCATGTTCATTTCTATTATCGACAGCTCATACCTATGCACATTTTCCATGAATTTGAGTGATAGATTCAACAATTAGCTATTTCTAATGAAATAATAATTTTACATGATGTATGCTTACTTATAATCAAAACACCAAAGCTGTTAAACTTATTATTAATAGACACTGGTCTATTTTAACAAAAATACCTGAACTTAGAGATAAAATAAGTGATAAACCTATTTTTGGTTATAAAAAGTGTAATAATTTTAAACAAAGATTATGTTATAAAGAGCAACTGAGGTATACTATACATTTTAAAACCAATAAAAAGGGAACCTTTACTTGTAATAAATGTGTGCACTGTGTAAATATTCAAACTGGAACAAATTAATGCATCCAGTTGCTAATAAGTTATTTTATATAAGTACACATGTTAATTATAACACAAGGAATGTTGTTTATTTGGCTACATGTCAAATTTGTACAGCATACTATGTTGGTAAAACAAATAAGAGACTAAAAGACCATATTAGTAGTCATCAGTCAGAGATAAATAGAAAAGTGGACGCAAATGCATTATATAAACATATTCAACATTTTGGTTCCACAGATTATTTTAAGTTTATGATTCTATCTAAAACTGATGACTCTCTTTGGAGAGATGATTCAATACAACAAACAGAAATGGAAGAATATAAATGGATATTGAGGCTAAAAGCACATAACTCACCAGGCCTAAATGAGTTGCCTCTTTTAATCTTTATTGCAACAATTGCATCAAAGAGTTTAAGTGTCATGTGATTCATTTATACTATTCATACATGTTTTTAATTCTTTTAGGAATTGTTTTTATGCTTGAAGAAGCTATGTTAGTGAAACTAAAAAGTTGCTAATAAACTTGTGCTTTGAGCTTTTGTGCTTAAGTGGCTCCAGTGGATTTAATCATTTTTGACACTCCCTCCTTGTTTTCACTGGATTTATCATCGGTACTGCTCATTTTTTTTATTTTTTTTAAGCCTATTTCTGTTCTTTAGTAGCTAAAATACTGCTTTAAACATTCACACTGAAAACCTCTGCAACCATTCTTTGTGAGCATTTACATATTTTGACTTTCCCTCTTCTGCATTATGGCACTGAGTGCTGTAACCTTTTACTGTGCATCTGTTATTGGCTGCATCAGTTAATAAATCACTCAGCAATTATACAACAGGATTTTTTTTTAATCATGATGATTGCTGCACAAGCATTATGACCCAAAATATGTGGTTGCTTTAAGTGAGCTTTGAGGGACACTACTTTAAACTGGCAATCTGTATGTTTTACATTTGTATGCATGACCTAGACAAACTTGAACATTTATTTTTTTCTCTCTGCTACAAGCTTCCATCCTCATTCACCTGATGTACTGGACACACCTTAGCTTTCCCTGGCTTTACCCAACCCACATGTAGAACCAGTGAGAAATGTTGAGGACTCTGGTGCAGAGCCATAATGCTGTAGGAAAGTGTTATGCCTTATTATCCCCTAGTTTGTGCTCCCACCTCACACAGTCATTGAACATCTAAGGGTGAATGTGCAATGGAGATATGCTGGCAGATAGACAGATAGATAGATAGATAGATAGATAGATAGATAGATAGATAGATAGACAGACAGATAGATAGATAGATAGATAGATAGATAGATAGACAGATAGACAGATAGATAGATAGATAAATAAACAGACAGCTAGACAGATATGATTATCTTCACATATTTTGAATGCACTTTGGTTGAATCTTGAATTATTGACTAGAATGAGTTTTAACATGGGCCTAATGGGGGGTGTTGGAGCATGTCCCTTTTGTCCCTTCACCATGTGATTGATGAATTGCGAGTCAGTAAACTGTGATTGACATAATGCGATTCAATGACAATTCACTGGATAAACAAACTGTTCCCTTACACACACACACACACACACACACACACACACACATATATATATATATATATATATACATACATACATATATTTATTATGCATGTATACACATATTCCAGTAACAAGCATAGTATTTAAGATGGATAAGAGACATTAAATGTGAAATGCTGTTATCAAGAAGTTTTACTACAGAAGGATTCTGATGGTAAGATCAATGACTCCCAATATCAATAGTTCTAGCTGCTCTAAAGGATATATACTGTTTTCACATAATACTGCAGGAGAGATATCCTATATGCTATCAAATGAGAATGCTACCTATTATGACGAACATTCTTGTCATTTTGTTTAGAATTCAGTATACATTTGTACAGTATACTGTGAGACATGCAGTACTGCTTTAGTTAATGCCACTCAAAACACAGTGGATCAGAGAGTGCTGTTCCAAAAGTGTATTTCTGAACATTCACAGGGCAAACAGCAATAAATTCTCTTAAATACGCTGCCTGATTGTTACTCAAAAATGCCTATGCATATATATATATATATATATATATATATATATATATATATATATATGCCTAAGATGTGGCTATAAAAGGCCCAGTATAGGCAAATCAGTTATTAACAAATGAATAAATGAAAGCACTGCAAAAAGTGTGGTATACTTTTGATTGGTGCATGTGATAATTATTTATAATTTGTCATCAGAGATATACCCTTGATTTAAAGATAATCACTACCATACCTAAATGACTAGTGATAAAATGACTAAGTATTCAAACATCGACTCAGCAATCTATCTTGAAATCCTGTAGATCTGTCCAGCTGGAAGAAGGACCTAGGAGATGAGATTTATTTCTTTTTTCATCTGAATCAGTTAAAAAAATCATACAATGGCTTTAAAAACACAGATGGTAGCAACTAGCTGCCACAAGTGATATGTCTTCTAGTTCCTGATGTAATCTAAATTCTCTATTTTTCGTGCAACTGCTGTCACTAGGTTCTACACTGCTACTTAAACAAAGACTTTTGATTTCATCTGACATTTCCTGATATCGTAGGTGCCAGATTGCTGCTCTTATTTTCTTGGTTCATTGTTTTAAGCCTCATCTGCCAGCATTTATTTATATTCTCCATGTGTGAGTGCATGTGTTTCTGTGTATAATTGTGTGACTTTAGCCCTAGCGAGGTTTTGCTGTGAGTTTGTGTGCAGACTACTTTAACTTGTATACTGTAGTTTTAAATACCGAAGGTCTTTTTGCTTGATATTACCACCTCACTTGTTATTGCCCCCATCTCTGCATCATAGTTCTGCTGCTGTTTCCGACCATGATAGAGCTATAGGTTCGCAAACTATGAATTGGGTATGGACTAAATCCTGGGACTTAGATTTAGGATCTTAAGACTATTGCAACATATGTGTTTCTAGGGATCTGTGCTCATTACAGATGAGTGAAGGGGTGATGGAATGCTAAGTGCTTCGGTGCTTTTACAGCTGTTTATATTCCAGTTTTGCTGCTCGAGTCTTATCTTCTGCTTATCATTTGTCTGCTGAAAGTTGTAGTCCAGTGCTTTTCTGTTTCTTTGCTACTAGTGTTCCTCTGTTCTTTATGTCTGCCCCAGCTTCCACTCAGACATTAAGCTAAAGTTTCTGAAATTCTAACCTACCTGGGGTCATTGACCTATAGCCTGAGTCATAGGACTAGAGCTCCAATATTAGCTTTAATTGATGGGATCCTTTTCTTGCTGGTCTGCTTCCTGCAGCTTTTCCTCAACCCTCCCACCCTTTTCTTGTGTGATTTTAAGAGACTGTATTTTTGGCTTTTGCGCCTTATGGTAATCTGACTTCCAAAGTCTTGGCCTCCCCTCTTCCATTGCTATTGTCTATTGTGCAAGCTATAAAAGCATTTCTCCTATACGTTGCTTACCACATATCCTTACTACTCAGTGCCACTCAGCAAACAGTATTGCTCTTGAAAAATCCTGCCTTACTACAAATTGTCTCCTGCTCATTTTCCCAGAGATTCCATCTGCTTGGCACCCTCACCACACTCCAAGAGGGTCCTGATCTAATCCTACTTCATTCTTGGCAGATAAGAGTTTTATTTTATTGTTTTGCACTTCAGTTAACTGTTTTAGAGTGCTACTGCTGTATTTTTCCTTTATTTGTTGGTTTTGTACTTTAAATCATGTGAAAGGTCCCTAATATATGAAATTGCCTTGTCCAGATAGTTTAAGTTATTTTGTGGTAGCATTACACTCCCAAGCAATCTTTTTTGGTGCTTTTACATTAAGAGGACTGGGATATTCTGTCTAGTAGCAGTAGGTGGACTGGTCTATCTGAGTTGGGAAATGCACAACAAAGCTGTAAATGTAGCTTTTTATTGTCCAGAGAGCTTAGAAGGCATTTTTCTGTGTTTTAAGTGCCTATGTGAATCAAACATGTTTTCTTGCCTGCTGCTCATCATATAGCAGTAGTTAGTAATGCCCTGTATAGATGCAGACAGTTACTAACCAAATTTTCCCAATAAAACAATCTCTGAAACTGTGCCAGTCACTCAATGAGTGTAGAGCAGCTACTTTGCATATTGAGTAGAATTGATCAGCTAGTTTGTGTGTTGAGGAGCATTCCCCCTTGAATTTAGTATTATATAGGTTTGTCTAGTCTCTATCCCAAAAGCACCCTTAGTCAACTCACAGTGTAACTCCTCTTACACCACACTCAAGTAGCTCACCCAATAAAGGACCAGTCTTCATGGATATGCACTTTCCCAATTTCCCCACAACCAGTTTGGTGAATATGAGACTATTGACACAATCTAAAAATTGTCTAATATTCACTGATAAACACTTAATCTTCATAGAAAGAAGTACAGTATTCAAGAGATGTATATGCAAAATGTCTCTGGAGGCAAAACTCTCACATACAAACACTAATAATAATAATACCGAATAATAATAACAATAATAATAATAATAATAATAATAATAATAATAACAATAATAATAATCTGGTTGTCAGATACATACACACTACACATACCATACATAATATGCACTTCCCACATAGACCTGCTTATGTTGAGGCACTTAATTGCACTCTTCCCAAACCCCAAAGACCCCCAGACATTCTACCTGCAAAAACTATTGTAAGCAAACTCAGAAGCACTCAAGAGAAACAAAATCTAACACCGCACAAGCAGACATACCCAGTGAAGCCTCAACTACTAAGCCATAAGGCAAGCAAATACACTATCCAAGACTCTAGTCATAGGGAATTCCATTGTATGACATACTGATATCCCACTTAGCAGGCTAAAAAAGGAGAAACTAATGGCCAGTTGTGTATCAGGGACCAGGATCCATCAAGCTATGCACACACTCAAGTCATTGCACCATAGGTACCAGTATGATTCAGTTGTAGTCCATGTAGGTGTAACATACCTTCCTAGACTACATGAAGAGAGACATTATGGAGCTCTTGGACTATGTGTCACAGGTTGATATGTGCCAAGCTTAAGCAGCATTTGTCTTTCACCAAGGATGATGACACAATATGAATGGAAGATGATCGACTTTAATAATTGGCTCAGGTTTTGGTGTTATTCTAAGGGAATGCAATTTTTGTCAACATGGGAGGACATGGTTAAGAAACCACATTGTTTTACCAAGGATAGCCTGCACCTGTCCCTTGTAGGCTCTCAAATATTGGCTAAAACAATGTCCTCCCCAAAGAGCTTTTTTTAGGCAATGCCAAATTAACAAATCTTCCAACATAGCAAAACCTACCCAAGGAAGAAATGTACCCAAGGAAGTCTAAAGATATTACTGCTCAATGCCAGAAATCTATATCTGAGGATCCATTCCCTCCAAGCTCCCCTTACCTTGGAGAATACAGACATCTGTGCAGTTACTGAGGCATGATTTAAAGCTGCAGAGAATACCCTGTCAGTGCAAGGCTTCAGTGCTTGCCACACATTTATACTAGCAACTGCACAGACAGGAACTAAAGGTGGAGGTGTCTCAGTCTACATCAACAACAAGCATAGCTCTAGGATGGTTAAACAGGATGATGCACTGGAGTTTCTCCATGACCAGATTATCATAGAAAAAGTCACATACCATAGCTTAACAAGCTCCATTATCCAGATCACCATCTATGTCACATGAAACCCATATCTCATACTTAGACCTATTGTAGCTCTCATCATTCAACCAAATACCATATTCATGGGGAACTTTAATTATCCCTCTTTAAACTGGCAGTCTTTCATGACCTAAAATTTGCAAGTGCAGGGATTCCTGGACTTTTTAAATGCAAGCAACCTGGGTCCATTTGTGTAAATGCCTACTAGAAGTATAAACATATTGGACCTGCTACTCACAAACATGGGAGTGTTGTGTCCTCTCTGGTAAGGTCAGACCACAAAGCAGTCTCCCTCAAAATAAGAATCATTTCTGTAATCCCATTCAGAAATTACTCCAAAGCAAACTACCTTTTATTAAGTGGTAATGTATTAAAATATCAAGCCCATCCAAACCAGGAAAACACAGCAGCTTATGCAGAATGTTTCACAGAAACTCTGTGCAGCCATGTCAATGACTGAATAGAGGTTGCTGTGCCTACAAAACATAAGCCCAAAACTAACTCAAAAAGCAAACCACACTGGTGGATTCCAAAATGAACAGGTCGTTTAACAAAAGAAAAAAGTCATAGCTAAAATTATGAAGTGCAACACCAAAAAAGATAAAAACTCTCTCATTAAATTGAATAGATAATGAAGAGGACAAATTAAGTTCAACAAAGCAAATTTTGAGGTAAAGATAGTGCATCAGACCAAGGTCAACCATAAAGTATTCTTTATCTATGTCTGAAACCTTAAAAGCAGTACACTACAGTGTGCCAAATTGTTGGTAAATGGCACTACTCTCACAGAAATGGGAGATATAGCAAACCTTCAGGCTGACAAATTCAGCTCCAATTTTACCACCCTCCCCAGGAAATACTGCCTAACATATCTCCTCAAACTATCAGTAGGGAGCAGGTCTTAGATGTGCTCTCTAAGGCCAAGAATGCTGCTTCAGTGGCATACCTCTCAAATGTCCAGATTTTTGCAGAATGTCCAGATTTTTGCCTCATATTTTTGGTCTGCGTTTCATGAAATTGTGTTTTTTTGGCAAATTATTGGCAAATCGTTAAAGACTGAAGTTAGAAAATAATGGCAGACATTTGACTTTCAGACTTCATATGCTTCAGAAAATTCATGATAATGCAAAACCTGTTATTCTATCAACTTTCTAAATTTATAAGATCAATATTTAAAATTTGTCCCTGTTTTTGGGCCTTTGTCCCACTTTTATTTATGGCTTGGTCCAGATTTCTTGCTCTAAGAGGTTGAAAGGTATGTGCGGGCTCTGATAATATCACAAGATGCCTCCCATATAGCCTGAAATATGGCCTGTCAAGGCCACTGGAGTTACTGTTCACCCACACCATCTGCACAGGTTTTGTGCCACATCAATGGGCAACTGCAATGGTCATCCCTCTGCACAAGAATGGATCATCAATGGATCCCAGGTACTACAAACTCATTAGTCTGACCAGTCTCATATGCAAAGATATGGAAAGAATTATCATGGAAATGATTAGCAATGACATAGGAAGCTTCCAGACACTGGACCCAACCCAATTTGGTTTTATCAAAGGCAGGCCATGCCTATTGAACTGGTGGATTTCTTTGAGACGATCACCAAGGTAATGGAGGAGGACACAACCATGCATACTGCATACTTTGACCTAGCTAAGACATTTGATACAATAGCCAACTCAGGGACTGCAATCAAAATCATGTAATTAGGCATAAACCAGCATGTAACTTGCTGGAGAGCCAGCTGGCTCACAGACTGGAAGTTAGACTGGAGAGACCACCTCCACAAAGAGGCCAGTCACCAGTGGAGTCCCTCAGACCTCTGTTGCTGGGCCCATTCCTCTTTGACATCTATTTTTCCAAAGTCAAAGCCAATGTCAAGACCCTCTGGTTTACCACATTTGCAGATGATTGGAAGTGAGGTACAATCATAGAACCCCCCCCCCCAAGACCCCAAGATACTAACATTTTACAGGAAGGTCTAACACAAACAAATGACTGGTGCTAAAGCTACAGCTTAAAACTCAATGACAAGAGATACTTAAAAGTACCTTTTGGGAAGCTGGCTACCCAAACAAACTACCGTATTGATAAAACCCTAAAAATGGACACAGTAGTCAGGGATTTGGGGACTCACATAAATAGTAACCTAGCTTTTGACAAACGTGTTTAAGGTGGTACGAAACTCATTTTATGTCACTGAATGTAAAAGTAAGGACATGGAATTTAGGTCCAGGGAAGTCATCATGCCACTGTACTCAGCCCTCATCAGATCCATCATTGAGTTTAATGCCTCTTTCCTACCAGGCACATGCAGCAACTGGAACATACACAGAGATTCTTCATAAAAAGAATACAGGACATAAACACCATCTCCTTAAAACCCTCTGTCTATACTCTGTTTTCTACTGACTGCTGAAAGACAATTTATGTCTGGTATACAAGGCATCCTGGGATCCCGCTCTAATGGACCTTTTGCATATCCACAAAATGAACAACACCAGAACTACTACATCTAAGCTTTCTAATCTAATTGTAAGCTTTGCTTGTGACTTAAATAGTGCATGTTGGAGGGACAGGTATGCATCTCAGAGAATCCCCATTCTCTGGAATAGGCTTCCCATCCATGTGAAGTAAAGTCCTTCTCTAACCATATTCAAATCCAACCTGGACCAGTGTATAGTAAATGTGCAATTCTCCTCTGGTATGACACCTATAGCTCTGATGGAGAGAGGCAGCCATTAAATCATGCCCTAAGATAAACCCCTTTAAATAACCTCTAAGGCACAATTACTTGAGGGATACAGTTGAGTTGCATGGCTAGGCTTATAAGGGCCCTAGGGGTCATTAGCCTAGTATATACCTATGAACCTATGATGACTCTACAAATGTTCAATATTGAGGTAAAAGCTGCCTTTTATGTTAATTACTTTCTGAGCTGGATTTACTCCACACCTTTGTGCAGACCGTAAGGCAAGATTTGAGCCATGCTGCAAAGTTGTAAGTTCAAGCCTATGCCGCCTCTATTAAGTGGTTATATGAAGAGATTAACTGACTATTCGATAAGGGCATTTCAATCTGTTTTATTATATGTTTGCATTTATATTTTTCTGAGTTTTTCCACAAATATGTTTTAATTATTTTTTTCTGACACTGCAATTACTTTTAATTAACTTGTTTAAATAGACATTGGCAGAGTGACTTTAATCATTCTTTGTTTATGAACAGGACACAGTGTCACGTGACCAACCAGTGAGTCCATGCTAACTGGTCTCCCTCATTGAAGGCTCTATATATTGAATAGTACTGGTGATTTTGAGTTACAGTAACTGAACAATACCTCTTTATAGTAAATGACTAAATTAGAGATTGTACAAACAGATTACTGCGGTGGTGGTGCTGCGGTAGCGCTGTTGCCTCACAGTAAGACGTTGTCCCGTTCGATTCTCAGCTAGAGCGTCTTCTGTCTGAAGAAATGCATGAATGGGCGTACCTTCATTGAAGGTTGTGCGTCAGGGCTGGCAACTCGGCACGTAAAAATCTACTGCGAATCATTAGCAGACCGGAGTTCTGCTGTGGCGATCCCTAACCGGGAAAAGCCGAAAGACACAACAAAAAGATTACAGAGGAAACAATCAGTTTTACATAGAATCATCTGTTTGCCATTTTCTGTACTTGTGTGATCAAGTGTATGTAAATAGCGTGGAAAAGCTTCAATCCAAAAATATTTTTTGTTTGCTTTGTTTTTTTCTTCTCATTTTGGGAGCTGTGCTTGGCCACTTGATAAGACCTTGAGGGGTTGGCAGATTTTGATGTGTTGGCTTGTTTTGTGTTAAGTCATTTGGCCGAGTTTGCATTTTCTCTGTGTGTGTTTATTCAGTGGAAGGACTACAATGTGTGGGAATCAATCAGTGGTCCATTGGTAAGGTGTAATATATCCTATATTTGTTTAATTTGCAGTAACTCATCAGACACAACAGTGAAAGGGTCAATTTTTTATTAGTTAGTATTTCTTTAAAGTTTTTTTTATATTTATATGTATTGGTTTTATGCATTCTTAACCATTCCAATTCAGCTGTGAAAGTTATTGCAGAAAATTTGGTGTAACTAACTTATAGTAACTATCTTCTGCAGTAGCAAACCCTGTCCAAATCCCCTCCCACTACTGTCATGTTACTGACATCTAAGATGGAATAACAGGGTAATTTTTAAATACCTCTATTATAAACTCAGAAAGTTGCTTGAATAACAGCAAGAGAGAGAGAGAGAGAGAGAGTACTGAAGTCATTAAGTTATGCCTCGATTTCTTTCATCTGTTTCTAAATTTGAGAGTATCCATGCTTCTTTCTTTAGAAGTTTTCCAATGACAAACTGCATGCATTAAGTTTGAAATAGCCAAATTAGTCTTCCCATTAATCAACAGTATGTTAATATAATCCAGTTCTTCCTTTCAAGGATTCTGTATAATTAACAACAATATTTCAGAAGTTTAACCATTTCTAAAATCAGTTTTGCTAGTGTGATTATTTCTGTCATGTCTTTACAGTAGTTTCAGAGTTAAATAGCTACACAACTGAGAGAGTAAATAAAAACACATAAAGAAGGAAGGCAAGCAAGCAGCAAAGTCATACCTTTCATAATAGCATGTCTGTCAATCATGCCTTGCATGCCTCCTTTTGGCTGTCAATCAAGCAGGACACACCAACACATGTGCAGCCCTGCTGAGGGGGTGCATAGTATAAGTTACACTGAAAGTTTAGTTTACTGCTTTGCTTTTTGTTAAAGTAATAGATGCTATACAATGGTTAGTAAGAGCTTGAAAATGACCTCTCATTTAATTTTAAGTCTTTGGGCACCATTTCAATGAGAGTTGTCATGCATCAGAATCTCCATTGCTTTATCTGGCACCTCGGCACCGTAAAAATCTACTGCCAATCATTAGCGGACCAGAGTTCCGCTGTGGCGACCCCTAACTGGGAAAAGCCGAAAGAAGAAGAACAACTATCCATTGTTCATTTACAAATATTTAGACTCTATGGCATCTTACCATGTATGTGGTATTGCAATACATTTATTCTGAAAAATAAACATTTTGTGAATGGGGTTCTGATTCCTATGATAGTCAGCAACCATGTGTCTATAGTTTGCTTGAGTTTTGGCTCACCACACCAGATGTCAACACCAACCAGCATAGTGTTTCAGTACTCCAGTGACTATACCTATGCCAAGAATGATGTTTATGAATAGTAAGTCTACATACAGCAAGCTGTGGATTGTTTCAAGTCTGCTTCATAATATAATCCTGGCCTTTCTCACTGATTTTTGACTTGCTAATAGGTTCATATGTTCATAGGTCGGTACTAGGCTATCGGCCCTAGGGCCTATACAAGCCTAGCCATAACAATTCCCTGGATATTTCTTCCCACAATATTTACTTCTCTATTATAAACTCAGAAAGTTGCTGGAATAACAGTAAGAGCGAGAGAGAGAGAGAGTACTGAAGTCATTAAGTTATGCCTCGATTTCTTTCATCTGTTTCTAAATTTGAGAGTATCCATGCTTCTTTCTTTAGACATTTTCCACTGACAAACTGCTTGCATTAAGTTTGAAATAGCCAAATTAGTCTTCCCATTAATCAACAGTATGTTAATACAATCCAGTTCTTCCTTTCAAACATTCTGTATAATTAACAACAATATTTCAGAAGTTTAACCATTTCTAAAATCAGTTTTGCTAGTCTGATTATTTCTGTCATGTCTTTACAGTAGTTTCAGAGTTAAATAGCTACACACTTGAGAGAGTAAATTTGTGTCTTTTGGCTTTTCCAGGTTAGGGGTCGCCACAGCGTAACTCTGTTCTGCTAATGATTGGTAGTTGATTTTTACGTGCCGAGTTACCAGCCCTGACGCACAACCTTAACGAAGGTACGCCCATTCATGCATGTCTCCATGCAGAAGACGCTCTAGCTGAGAATTGAACTGGACAGCATCTTACTGTGAGGCGACTACGCTACCGCAACACCACCACTGCAGGATACACTTGAGAGAGTAAATAAAAACACATAAAGAAGGAAGGCAAGCAAGCAGCACAGTCATACCTGTCATAATAGCGTGTCTGTCAATCATGCCTTGCATGCCTCCTTTTGGCTGTCAATCAAGCAGGACACACCGACACGTGTGCAGCCCTGCTGAGGGGGTGCATAGTATAAGTTACACTGAAAGTTTAGTTTGCTGCTTTGCTTTTTGTTAAAGTAATAGATGCTATACAATGGTTAGTAAGAGCTTGAAAATGACCTCTCATTTAATTGTCAGTCTTTGGGCACCATTTCAATGAGAGTTGTCATGCATCAGAATCTCCATTGCTTTATCTGGCACATCAGCACCATAAAAATCTACTGCCAATCATTAGCGGACCAGAGTTACGCTGTGGCGACCCCTAACCGGGAAAAGACGAAAGAAGAACAACAACTATCCATTGTTCATTTGCAAATATTTAGACTCTATGGCATCTTACCATATATGTGGTATTGCAATACTTTTATTCCGAAAAATAAACATTTTGTGACTGGGGTTCTGATTCCTATGATAGTTAGCAACCATGTGTCTATAGTTTGCTTGAGTTTTGGCTCACCACACCAGATGTCAACACCAACCAGCATAATGTTTCAGTACTCCAGTGACTATACCTGTGCCAAGAATGATGTTTATGAATAGTAAGTCTACATACAACAAGCTGTGGATTGTTTCAAGTCTGCTTCATAATATAATCCTGGCCGTTCTCACTGATTTTTGACTTGCTAATAGGTTCATAGGTTCATAGGCTGGTACTAGGCTTTCAGCCCTAGGGCCTATAAAAGCCTAGCCATAACAATTCCCTGGATATTTCTTCCCACAATATTTACTTCTCTGGTCCCCTGTCTAGCAGGGTGACTGACATGATCTCCGGGGTGAATTTCCTATCTCCCATCCAATCATCAAGGTTCCTTTTGAAGAGGGCCAATGAGGCGCTCTGCTTGACATGTATGGGCAGTCTATTTCAGAGTATGGGGAGTCTCTGGGTCAGGAACCTATCCCTCCAGCATGTTTTGTTCATTGTGATGACAAGGTTTAGATCCCTGGAGCATGTGGCTCTGAGGGATTGGGATTTCTTTAAGTGGAGCATGTCTAACAGCTCAGGGTTTGACATGGCCTTGTATGTTAAGCAGAGATCACCTCTGAGTAGATGATATGCCACAGAGTATAACTGGAGTTTTTTTAGACGGTCAGCATATGGCATCTGCTTTAGGCCTATGATTCTTTTAGTGAGGTATTTCCAGCTGTTGCAGATGTCTTGTGAGGTACATACCAAATGGGGCATTATACTCTATAATGGGTCTAATGAGGGATGAGTACAGTGGGACAATGACCTCCTTTTTTCTGGATGAAAAGCCCTTAGTGATGAGGTGTGCCACATAGAAGGATTTTCTGGCTGTTGTGGTGATGTGGTTATTGAAAGTGAGACCACTGTCCACCTGTGTCCCTAAGTCTTTCATCACACTTTTGATGTTTAGTGTACAGCCACCTATGTGGTAATTCATGGGTACATGTTTTTTTTCCAAAGGGGATAACTATACATTTCTTGGCATTAAGCTTGAGCCCATGGCTCTGGCACCAGGCATCTGTTTCTGTAAGGCCCTTTTGTAGAATATCCACATTATTTGGGGATTCAATAATGGCTCCCAGTTTGCAGTCATCTGCAAGCTTTGTTAGCCAGAGTCCCTTAGTGTTGGCCTGTACTTCAGAGAAGTAGATGCCAAACAAGATTGGTCCCAGGACTGAACCCTGAGGTACTCCACTTGTCATTTGTCTGGAGCTGGATTTGGAGTCGGCTACTTTTACAGTCTGGGTTCTGTCAGTAAGCCAGTTGGCAACCCATCGAGTGACGTAGGGATTTATGCCCAGCTTAGTAAGTTTATCTATGATTCCAGAGTGGGGGATGGTGTCGAAGGCTTTGCAAGGTCCAGATAGGCAGTGTGGACTGCCTTACCCTCATCCACAGCTCTGGAGACTGATTTGAAGAAGTCAATCCCATTCAGGAGACAAGATCGGCCCTTCACAAACTCAAACTGGGTGGGGTCCAGTGTTTGAAGGTTGCCAATGTCTTTGTTTATAAGTTCCATGATAATGCATTCCATGCCCTTGCAGATCAGGCTTGTCAGACTGATGGGACTGTAGTTCCTGGGATCCAAGGCTGATTCCCCCTTGTGGAGTGAGATAACTGTAGCTGTGCCCCACTCAGTGGTCACGAAGCCTGAGGTGAGGCTATGATTAAACATGACACTTAGGTGAGGTGCCAGTTCATTTTGTAGTTCATGTAGTACACAGCCTGGGATGTCATTTGGTCCCATGGATGCTGTATTCTTAGCTTTGGAGAGTGCAGTTTCTACCTGTGTGGCCGTGATTACCGGAATTTGGCAATCTTTTGGTATTGAGATGGGCACTTTAGGGGGTGAGAGGGGGGTGAAGTTGGCACTAAATCGATCTGCCAGGATATTGGCAATATCCTTGGGATCAGTATATTTAATGCAATTCTGTTGTAGCTCAGAGCAGTTCTGAGCACTGCCATTTAGATTCTTGACATATCTATAGAATGCCTTGTGGTTGTCTTTGGAATCTTTGGCAATTTTATTTTCGTAACTAGCTTTTGAGGATTTTATGAGGGATCTCAGCTTCTTATTGAGGCTGGTGAGGGAGTTTTTTGCATCCTGGGATTTACCTCTTTTCTACAACAGTTTCTTCCTTCTGTTGTATAGTTTGTTTATAGCAGGGGACCACCAGATTTGCTTCCTTTTTTTGGAGAAGAGCATCTTGATTCTATTTGGGATGGCATGATTCATGCACAAGTGAATGTGCTCGTACAGTGCCTTAGTGTAGGATTCTGCAGTCGAACTTTTAGATCCCGTCTGCATAGGTGTCATGAAGTTTGTCACTTCTGACTTCAGTAGCATGAAGTTGGCTTTGGAGAAGTTTTTTTAAGGAGGTTTCCTTACTGGGGGGTAGGGGTGGGATGTGGATGTCAAGGGTGATTTGCTTATGGTCAGACCTGACCAATAAGGGGGTGACCACTGGTGTGGAGCATCTATCTCTCATGTTGGTAATGACCAGGTCTAGGATATTGGAGCCCCTGGTGGGACAATCATAAGCCATTGTTTTTTTTTTTCCATTGGAAGGTGGTATTGCCCTTGTCCTTGATGAAACACTGCACTAAGCAGGAGAAGTCAGGGATGGCTTGCTATATACCATTTAATTTATTTTACATTCAGTCTTTAGTATCCCAGATTTCATCTGGATAGCCATCTTCCCTGATTATGTCAGTAGCTGGATACCAAATGACAAAGGATTTCTGTGGAATCATTGATTTCCTTATTGACTTAGTACTAGAATTTCACATGTTGCTGGTTTGGTGTTATTCCAGCATGTGAGATTATGACAAATTAGATAATTTAACTACTGAATTCCACTTACTGATGAAAGGACTGAAGTTTGCTCAGGTTCTGTGTTATTCTCAGTGCCATCACTCAATGATAACATTCCCTAGATCTGATATGCCTGCTATGCAAAGTCATCCTAAACCTAAAGGTTAACTTAGGCTGTTGGTCAATCAACCATCTAACACATTCCAACCTGGAACAGCTCCTAAGAGAATTCTCTGTCCAAAACTGGCCCTTTAAAAGGCATAAAGTTTGTGTAAACAGGCTAAAGATCTGTTGTACCTGCAGGATCCAAGTAACAGATCTTGGGTAGCAGAGGTTTCTGAGTTCCTGGTTCAGTCTTATGATAGGATAATAACATATACCTTGGATTGCTTAGCTCCTTTGTTTGTTCTTCAATGGAACAGAGCTATGAACAATGGTATGATCAAGAGCCATTTACTCCCAGGAGACAGACTGTCATGGAATGAAGTGTTGCTACAAATCACCTTAGTCTGGAAGAATACAGTCAACTCTAGCATTCAGAGATATCACTAAAGAAGGCTACATTCCTTTCCAGTGTTGCCTCTAAAATAGCACATAAATCTTCTCTGATTTTGTGGGTGGTGTACTGGATTTTCAGTCCAGCCTGTGTAACCACTCAGCAAGCATTGTGCCAGCAAAATATGACAAGGTAGATTGCTTATTCAAAGATAACGTGCTCTACATTGGATAGAAAACCTTTCTGACACCTTTCAGTAGGCAATGTGAGTTACTATGTCATGTGTTGTCTGTGTCTTACTAGGTGGAGTTTCAACCAGTTAATATTGAGGAGGCCATAAGAATAGTGGCTATCATGCACCAGGTCTGTTTTGGGACTGACCCAGCCTGACTGGCATTATGATTTGTGGTCCAGTTGTGAGTGTGTCATTTATTTGTCTAGAAATAGGGTATTTCTGATGTTTTTAATGGATGCATTGATAATTATGTTGCTCAGAAAACATCTGTGGGTATGCCAGCTATCACAAACTATTTTATCTCTAACCTTTCATTTATTACTAAGGTTATTGTTAAGGTTGCTTCTGCATATGTGTGCATGCATGCAAGCATGTGTGTGTCTTATTCATCATAGCTACTCTGCTCATGTTGCAGCATGGAAACTGTCCTAGGGAAGGGTTATAAATGATCTCTTAGGGGCATTGGATCATTGGATTGGGTCAAACTGGTAATGCTTGGTCTGCTATCAGTATCTGGAATGCTGATAGATCATGGGCTGTTATTGGAAAGTTTCATCCCTCAGTGTGATATCACTTCTGTGAATCTGAGGTGGTCTGTCTCATTTTTTATTTCATAGGTTATATTCAGTGGGTGGCCCAGGATTTAATGCATCGAAATCTGACCCTCTGGCATGCAATGTGGCTGATGTTTTAATATAGCTTATCTGCTATTCAGTGTGTACATGCTTCTAAGAGATAATATTATAATGGGTGCTAAACTGATAGTATTCATCTATATATTATTTGTTGCTCACCAGGTGACAAGTCTTAGATGCCAAAAATAATAGTAAACATGCAAACACTAAAAAAGTAAAATGTTCCCTAGATAACCACTAAGGAACCCTCCTAAGCATCTCTTCTTGGTACGCAACACAATTGCGCACTGCTGTGCAGATAGCAACCCAGTTGCACTTTTTGAGGCACCAGCTCAGGTTTCTACCCCTAATCCTCCCACAGATTAACTGATTTTACTAGTTCTACATAGAACCTAGTCCATCTAGCCCACCCTCCACCACTTATTACAGAATACACCAGACACAAGGAAGGTTAGTTTCCCACCACTTCTCCAGGCAGCCTGATTGACATAGTCATCCTGAGTCAATGTGGCAATTGCCTTTTATATACAGACAATCTACTACTCCTAAAACATGGAAATACAATATGTGAGAGACGTAGCTATACTATGAATCTGGAATCGATGGTCTCTCTCTCTCTCTCTCTCACACACACGTAACATACCAAATACCAAGCAGGTTGTCAGCACCCACACTTCACCTCCCACACATACCATTTATATTTTACCTTAAACTGCTATTATGGAGCTTATAAATTTGGAAGAAATAATCAGATTTCAGCAGGGAATATTACTTATAGGTGGGAACTGGAATTTAATTTGTAACAATGAGGATGTATCTGTGGGACCTACAAGAAAAAAATATAACAAAAGAAGGTAGATGTCTGAAGACATTTTTGAAATTTTTGGTATGGAAGACGTATTAAGTAGTAGGAACTCAGAGATAATTTACATATTATTCTGCAAGGTACAATAACTTGGCTAGACTTGCTAGAAATTATATTTCACATTGACATGTGCCTTTAATTGGGAATTTTGATACACATCCAATAACTAGTTCTGATCATGTGCCAATAATTACCAAGTTAAAAATGCAGGATAATGAAGTAAAACTGAAACACTTTCACTTCCCCACCTACCTATTAAAAAGAGAGGAATTTAAGGAATGGGTAGTGGAAATTATTCAGGAGTTTTTAGGGAAGATAGAAAGTATTCCAGTGGTTATAGCTAGTGAATGGGATAAAATAAAAGTGGAGTTCAGAAACAGAGTAGGAATAAAAGAAAACTATACATCATTAAGAAGTAACAAGAATTATTTACAGAGGGGCTGACAAAGGTTAAAGTATTACAGAATAAGAGGAATCTCACAGAGCAAGAAGTGATTGAACTGCTGAGTGTTAAAGAGAAAATAAGGGAGTACCTGGATAACATGTATAAGCTAAGAAAAATTGCTATTAATTAACTGTTTTTTGATAATAAATCCAGAGCACAAACACTTTTCATACAACAACTTAGACAACAGAAAGTAGAAAGGGTTGTAGCCAAACAAGAAAAAATAACCAGTTATCCTGTAAAGGTATTATAGATATTTTGGAAATTTTATGAAAACTGGTGTAAAGCAGAGAAATTGAGACATTGAGAAAAAAACTCAAAATATTTATGGAAGACTTAAATATACCAAGATTAGAGGCAGATAAGACTCAACAATTCACAGTTAAGATAGGAGGAGATGAAATAAAAACAGTGATGCATAACCAATATGCAGGAAAGTGTCCAGGAATAGATGGTATTCTGGTGGAAATTTTGAAAGTATGAGGGAAGAAAGTGATAAAGATCTGGATGGTTTTGTTTAACAGTATTTTAAAAGGACTGGAAGCACCAACATCCTGGAAGAAAGCGGTGATGGCTGTAATACCTAAAGATGATAAAGACCCATCAGATCCAGCTTCATATAGGCTCATTTCAATTTTAAATTATGATTATAAAGTGTTTATATCTGTAATTGATAAAACAATGATGAAGGTGTTGCCAAAATTGATAGATCTGGATCGATGTTCTTTTGTGATGGGGAGCCAAACATTTGACAACATTAATAAAACAATAATGATCCAGACAGGAGCAGAATTAGGAACATGCCACTGTTTTTTGTGGGTCTTGGTAAAGAGAAAACATTCAACAGAGTAAGCTTGGATTTTCTGACGAGGGCAATGGAAGCATTTGGCCTTTCTCATATAGTAATAAGGTTAATCAGGAGGATATATGAGGGATTGGAGGCAAAAATCAAAGTGGGAGGGTTCTTCTCTGATAAGCTGTGTCTTAAAAGAAGAACCAGACAGGGGTGAATGCTTCCCTTTTTGTTATCTGTATTATATTTAGAACTATTGGCAAAGAAAATAAGGGAGTCAGAAATTCAAGGGTATAATGTGCATGATATTCAAGAAAAGTTGGCCTTATTTTAGATCATACTATTTTATACCTGATAAAACTAGAAAAGGAGATTTCAGTGTTGTGGAACATTTTGAGCATGTTACAAGTTTTTTTGTGCTGTAAAATTCAAGATGATAAAACAAAAGCTATAACGTAAACTATGTACTCACACATTTATTGGTTCAGCAATACTCACATTTATGGGGACATGCTAAAATGAAGTATTTAGGAGGGAGGGTTAAAAATGATTCTGTTATGGCAGCTAAGGATATGTGGGAAGAAACTAAACAAAATATAATACAAAAACTGAGAAACTGGAGATTCTTGCCTATGGATATGGATAGCAAGATATAAGCAATAAAAATGTTTCTAGTCCCTTTAGTTTTATACACAAAAACACTATAATGTATGGTTCAAGAACACCTCCAAACTGAAAGAACTCCAATTCAGGCAGTTTATTAATCCAAACAGCATTTAAAAATAAGTAAGTAAAATTATGTAAAATAAGCATTTTCATTTTTACAAGTAAAAACTTCTTCAGATAATTGTAACAAGAAGTTCAACTGTTAATATACTCACTAATTCAGTTTTGATTGGTTCCCTCTTACAAACTCTCTGCAACCATAAATATAAATGAACCAGGTGCAAACAAGTAAATATATCTTAAAGGACAAAATTTAACTAAAATCTTTTTAATAAGATATATGTTTATACTGTATGTATACTTTCACCTAATAATAACCCTTAATTTTAAAAGGCAGTTAATGGATACTTGATCATTTAATCCTGTCCAACAGTTAGCATTTAGTTTCAGTTGCCAGTATAATTCCCATTTCTCTAACTTCAGTGTAAATGGTCCACCCTTCTCATCCAAAGGTAACTGTTCAAGTATAAAAAACTTAAATGTATGTCCTGGATATGAGTGTACATGTTTAAAAAGTGCATTAGACTGTTCTCCTTTTTTGATGTCATATAGACATTCATACACATGATCTCTAAGCCTTCTTTCCATCTTTTATAGAATCCTGCACATGCATTACAGATGGCACAATAAATCACTCTAGTACTACTACAGTCAAATCTTCCATTAATTTTAATTGTAAAATTATTCATGCAAAACTCATTTGCAGTAGAACTATAAGCACAATAAGTGCATCTACCATATTTCATCATACCCTTGTTGATAAATTTGTTAAAATTACAGTATTCGAATAATGATTTCAAATTCATACTCTTCCTATATATTATGTTAGGTCCAGTATCTGCATTATTCATAATACCCTTATCCTCCATTATAACAGACCAATTTTTTTCTCTAAGATGTTCCAATCATGCAGCTATCACCTGAAAATGTTATAATAAATGCTGTTATAAAATTATTACAGTTGTTCATTGAAGCATTATTGTATATGCTCATATTTTCCACTAGTAAGCTACATGTTTCACCATTACACAAAATTGGTCTAAACCAGTTTCTTTCCATTTAATTTTAACCTCAAGGATTGCATTGTTAATAAAATCAACTGGGTGGCATATTTTTAAAACATAGACTTAAGGTTCAAGCAGTCATCCCAAAATTTGTCATCCAGGCTAATCATCCTCACCACTCACACGTATTGAGCTTTAATCACTGCTTTTTTCTGCAATATGGGATGTTCACTACCAACATGCAGAAAACTATTAATTTTTGTTGGCTTTCAAAAAAATTTGGATAAGATTCTATTATTTATATTATCCTTCCTTAAGCATATGTCCAAATAAGCAATTTGCTCAGTATTAACTACGTACATGGACTTCAAAAAATGTGTACTCTGATTTAAATAATTAATAAAATCAGGAGTCAAACTATAATCACCCTCCAATAAAATAAATGTCATCAAGGAATCTAATGTAAAATCTGCAGTGGGAAAAGAATGTCAAATTCAATAAATATTTATTTTCCCACTGAATCATTACAATGTTAGCATATAAGCCCCAACATGGGGAGCCCATGGCTACTCCTTTGTTTTGTAAATAAAGTTGCTTGTCAAAAATGAGTTATTTTTAAGCACCATTTCTAACAGTTGTTCATATAGATTAACTTGCTCTTGTGGAATATTTTTATCGGACAAATATTCCAAGAACCACTCAATACCAGTCTCATGAGGAATAGCAGTATAAAGATCACATACATTGATGGTAATAAATGTATACTCAGGTTTAAATGGTATATTATTGATTTTTTTTCTGGAAATTTCCATGAGTCACGGCAGACAAAGGGTTATTGTTATAAAAAGTTTTTGAGTTTAAAATCCAGAACTTTTGCACATGGGTGTGCAATGCTCCCTCTTCCATCCACTATTAGTCTCATTGGGGGTTGTGCTATATCTTTATGGATTTTTGGCACACCAAAAGTACAAGGAGTAACTGGATTTAGAACAGTAAGATAGTTGCATTTCTCATTAGTAATTTGTTGATCAATAAACAAGTCCTGTAGATTATTTCTTATAACTCTGTAAGCCCCATTTAATTCATTAACAGAAGTTGGGGTATATGTTTCCTCTTCCAAAAGTTGCTTCATTTGATGTATATAATAATTATTATTCACTATTACCAGTCCTCCCCCCTTGTCAGGTTTTATAAATCTAATATCCATATTATGTCTTAACTTATATAACTTGAGTTTTTCAGTTTCTGTGAAATTATTTACTTTAGTACTCCTTGATTTACTATTTCCTGCTAATGCATTCCTGATACCCAACTCACAGAATTTTTTCAAATAGTTGGATATTAGGATGTAGTGGAGGGTTAAATGTACTAGATAATTTTAATGTCTCCATCACAGTTTCGATGTTTTGAAACATTTAATTAAGATTCAGTTTTCTTATAAAACACTCTAAGTCCATTAATACATGTGCAACATCTGTTGACCTAGACAGGGCAAAAGTTTTCCCTTTAGAGAACAAGTCTGCTCAGTCCTTGTCGATATTATACAATGAATAATTATATACGTCAAAATCAACAGGATCATTTTTTTGCAATGTTATAAGTTTGTGTTACTTGATCACTATAAGTCTCTGATAAGTCATTTGTATCTACACTGCAGATCTATTTATTTCTCCTGAAATTATTCTAGTATCAAGTACATTTTCCAGTAACAAGCTCAAATATTGCTACTCTATTGGTAATAAGTTGTATTACTCCATCCTCTCTGATTCTACTGAGTGCCCCTCAAGGCTGTCTGTGCTGATCCCCTGCCTTGCACAATCCCAAGGTAAAGGGAATATTTCCCTATCCAGGGATTGTAGGTCTCACACAGCTGTCAACCATCTGAATATATTAACCAAATGTGGTTGATTAAACAGTTGTCAACAAATCTGCATTTAGAATAAATGCAGGCAGGGCACCCATATATATATATATATATATATATATATATATATATATATATATATATATATATATATATATATCTGTATGGGTCTACTTCTGTTTGTTGAAAACACACTTTTTCGACAAACAGAAGATCAAACCCACTTAAGCGAAAGCGCGCACCATCAAAAGTGCACTTTTGCAAAAGCCAAGTCATGGAAGCACATTACAGTGGGGATAAGGAAATATATCCTTTTCCTCACTGCAGTGTGATCTCGGAGTTAATATATTTAAGTAGGGGGGGTGCAGGGGGGCTTGCCCCCTGCAAACAAGTGTTTAAAGTAGTTTATTTTTATTTCAGATCGGCTTTTGCAAAAGTGCACTTTCGATGTTGTGCACTTTCGCTTAAGTGGGCTTCTATATTTCTTGCTTGAGATTTTGAAATTTAAATCAAGAAATGTAGACCCAAATATAGATAGATGTAGATGGATGAAGATAACTATATATAATATATAATATAATATATATATATATATATATATATATATATATATATATATATATATATTATATATTATATATATTATATGCATACACACACAAGATATAGACATATATAGATTTAGATTTAGATATAGATATATATATATGGATCTATGTTAGAAAGACAAACGGACTACAATGCTGATTTTCTAAACATCGAGACCAAAATGTCAAATGCTTAATTAATCAAGAGTTTACTACTTCAAAACCTGGACGATTGAGAATGTATGACAGCAGGCAAAACAATATTCCTGCCACATTAAACATAAAAATAACAACTTCATCAAACAGTGTTTCCCCTGCAACCCCCATACCTCCTCTTATTATATATACTAACTTTGAGATCACACTATCCCTGTGAAAAGGGCATATTCCCATAGCCTGGAGAGTCTCTCGCTCAAGTACCAGTCTACTTACTTTTCTGAGGTACCAACACGAGGTTCCTTCTGCCATACCTTTTCGAGTTTCCAAATTTCAATGTCGTGAATACTCGATTAAGTGATCTTGATATTCAGATAGTCGACATTGTCATCCGTCGACTTTTTGACAAGGACCCATATATCTATATCTATATTTATACCTATATCTATATTTATATCTATATCTATATCTATATCTATATCTATATCTATATCTGTATGTATATGGGTTCCTATTAGAACAGTGAATACTTAAAATAGCGAACGCTCTTCTATCGAACTTGAAAACCTGAAATTGCAAAATGTTAAAGGCACGGAACAGTGATTTTTTTCCCAGGGAAAAAAAATTGCTGGGCCGTTCTTGGGACTTTAATGTTTTCTCCACTGTGGTGCGATCTCAGAGTTGGTATATTTAAGTTGCGAGGGTGTGGGGGGCACATTTCTTTTTTTTTTTTTGGATCAGTGATTTTTTTTCCCTGGGAAAAAAATTGCTGATCCAAGCCTTTGACATTTTGAAGATTCTGTTTTTTTCAGTTTGATAGAAGAGCGTTTGCTATTTTAAGCATTCAATCTTCTACTATAGACCCTATCTGTATCTATATCTATATCTATAGCTATATCTACATCTATATCTATATCTATATCTATATCTATCAGTTAACTGAGTTTTCAGAAACTCGAAATTCATATGGTCAAGGCCATATGATCGAGTTTTTAGAAACCCAAAACTTTTGAATGGCGATCGCTGTACCAGTGTGGATGGTAAATTTACCCTTTTCCTCACTGTAATGCAATCTCAGAGTTGGTATATATATATATATATATATATATATATATATTCTATTTTTTGATGTTCAAGTTTTCGGAAACTTAATCATATGGTCTTCACTATATGAACTTTAAGTTTCTGAAAACTCGATCATTGACATAGACCTATATATCTATATCTATATCTATATCTATATCTATATCTATATCTATATCTATATCTATAGCTATAATTGCACTACATATAGTCAAATGCATTTTGGTCAATCCATGCAATGTCAACCAAAACATATCAACACAAATATCATTGACCACAATGGAACAAGGAAACGTGGATTCCACCTCTCCACCCCTACTGTACAGGACCAATATGAAAAGTCACTTCAGAGTTTTGATAAATCATGTGGCAGTGCAACATGGTTAATGTTCTGACTGTTAACAATAACAGTGTTTGAGGACTGCTGATAGAATAATATATAGACAGAGATTTTTTTACTAAAATAAAAAAGTGAATGATTAAAACATGCAGCTTTTAGTCCATTCAAAACTATTATACTAAGGGCTTTCGCACAACCAGGACTTCTTCATTCTGTTCACACAAAGACACTGGAACTGCCACAAAGACACTGAAATTGCCAATAAAAGGTTCTAGTTATGGACCAGTAAAAGGTAATTACATATGTCTTACAATGTATTTGTGTTTTCTGTTAGTGGACCAGCACAGCAGTTCTTATTTCTTTTCTACCAAGGTGCTGTTCATTGAGTCTCTGATAAGTGCTGAGGAATTTCTAAAAGCCCAAATAACCATGTTGTTTTTGTAAAGTAGTATATAGGGAAGGCCAAGTGATATGTCAAAGTGTTAATGCACGCTGTGAAAAGTGAAGGACCAAGTAAAAGGCCTTTTGATATCTGTGACTTTATTAGATATAATGGATACATGAAAATGTTGAGGCAAACTATAAACTATCTTTGAGAAGAGTATATAAAGCCAAGCCCTTTCACTATGATTCATTGAGCTGAAGGCCTATAATAGATGTATAAAGACAGTACCCCTGGATGGGCAGCTTCCATGGCTAGGTACTGACTACTGGTGTGGGCAGTGAGTGCACTAATAGTGTTATGCCACTTCCTGACACCATATTTTGTTGGCTTGATAAAAGGCCAAATGTTTTGGCATGTACCTTTAGTTGCATGACTGCCACCTTGTCCAGCAATGTTGTCAAAGGAAAGAGAAAAACAACTGGCCTGCAGGAATCCGGTAAGCATGGAGGGCCAGAGCAGTGCTTTGGTTCAGAAATAACACCTACCACTTATCAAAGCTTAAGAACCATGCCTGATAAGTGAGACAAGTTAATAAAATGTTGAAGATTAAAGGAAATAAGTCACACACTCTCAAAAATTACTGTTATAAGTTATCAGGTCTAGCAGTATCTCATGAAACATTCAGCTAACTTGGGACAGTGAACTGCTACCTGTCAAATGGGATATGATTTGTTAGACATAAATTGCAGTCACCTGCTGAGGCTCACATACAGGGGAGCCACTTAATGTGAGAAAATAATATTTTTCTTGTATGTTATTCCTGGAAATCTATTCATTTCTTGCCAGAAGCCCATTTAATTGTCCATCAGGGGAAATTGTCATCATTTTAATTATTCTGATTTAGCTTTGCATTTTTTAATTAATTATGAAGTAAACAATACTAGTCGATGTTGTCTTTTGGTGACACACTTTTATGCCTGAAGATCTCCTTCTTGGATGGTGCAAAGGATTTTTTAAGTTGTAGACTGATACTGGGAGCTGGATTACCCCAGCATTAGTTTTTTTGATAGGCTAGTACCAATACTGTTGTGGTAATATAATGTTCTCCAGATACTGTACTGCCATGTTGAAGGAGATCTGAAACGTGGCACATGTCCAGTGATAGAAAGTTCTCACTAGAGTCGCAACTAAGTGTTCTGGTGGATTGCTCTATAGGTGACTGTTGTGCCTTGTAGGTAATGTCATTTGACAGAGTACACTGAAGTAACAGCTATCTTGCAACTGAACATAGCAGAGTCAACTACTACTGGAGTGTATTTATTTTATTTATTCATTTTTTATCTCGTTAAGTTGACTGACCCATAGGCTTTTTCCAAAACATCAGTAAATTATACAGACAAGTAATTAATGCAAAACAAATGTTAAAAGACATAATGGCAACCTACAATAAAATTAACATAGACATAACATCATAGTGAAGCTATTTTAGTATAAGGTAGGGAGGAAACAATGATGTCACAACAGACATGGTGCTATGCAATTTTTCAAACAAATCTGTCAGTACTTTATACAAGATTTTTCTACATAAAATGTAAAGTTTCTTATATGCAGAATAGGTAATTTTAGTTGGTTGCAAAGGTCTAAGTGATGATCAGTGTCCCTTTGACACTTGTAGGAATAGTCTTCAGCAGGCAGGATATTACAAAAAAGAGGGATTCAGTTTATTGAAAGCTTTTTCACCAGTGGAGATAGTGTCTTCAGTGTTAGGTTTTGCTCATTATTTGCTTGTAATACAAAGTGGTTCTTCCTCCATGTTTGAATGATGGGGTGAAGTGGTGAGACCTGTTTGTACAGGAAAGTTGATTACTTGAGCAGGTTTCCCTCCAACAGGTAGTTACTTTTCTGTGGACAGAAGCAGTGATAGGTTCTGTCACCTGGTAGTTATATACATTTACAAACTGTGTATAGAATTTGAAGCAATGTTCTATTTTGTAAGGAATTTAATGCAATCTTTGTTAAGAGCATACTCAAGCTTTGGAAATGGAATATTCTCAGCTATAAGTCTTCTGACATCTAGACAAAAAAAAAACAGATATTTTATAAGAATGGATCAGGTGGAAACATTTTGGTTGTTTTTATCTCCCCATTTACTTTGGTGGTTTGGATTTCTTAAGATAATTTAATCCTATTTCATTACATGCTACATTTTGGCCAATTGGCTGTTTTATTAGCCAGTTTATCATGTTTGTTAGATGATTTGGAAGTGTTTTTCTAGAAGATTTTCTGGTTAAATTTCATATTTATAACAATTTTGATCAGTTTTCTTAAAAATATCTAAACTAGTGCTTGCTTTCTTGTAATTTGGCAGTCTATCACATGCAATAGCTGTTCTCTCAAAGAACCAATTAGTAAACTTCTCATTCTTGTATAATCTTATACATAGATTGTCTGATAATTTTCTACTACTTTTTGATATCCTCAAACATTCCCAGAGGTAGTTGTCTCTAAAGGCTCTATGTACCTGAATAAGGTCACCTCTTAAATATCTATATGCAACACTGTATAAGGTCAGATATTTTAGTCTTTCATAATAACTTAAATTTTTATATCCATGGATCCCCTTGGTATATGTCTGTTGTACTTTTTCTAGTTTACTCATGCTTGTATTCTTAAGTTTCTATATTGTTATTCCATACTCAAGTTTGGGTGCAATGTACCTAACAATGACCAAACAATGACTTCATCATTTCTGATTTCCTAGACTTTAGAAATCTTTTTAGACAACCTATAGTTCTATAACTATCATTAACCATTGGGTGATATGATTAGAAAAACTCAAAACCAGATCTACTCATATTCCACATTTCATATACCCAGGTCCTTAAATGAATCTACAGTTTCAATCACTGTGTGCTGTATTAAATATTCACCTTTTTCAGTTTATGTCTCCCAAATCTCATATGCTTGATACATTTTATCAGCATATCATTCTCCTGTGTCCCAATGGTTGATTTAATAAAGTTCTTTTGTAGACATGCCCTATCTGGAACATGTAATCAGTTTATCCAGTTTCATGCCATCTGAATACAGACTGTAAAACAACTCAGATGAAAAAGATAGATCTGAAAGATACAACAACTAAACAAGTAAGGGCCATTGACAGAGCCCTGTGGGATACCCTGATTGTAACCAAGAATTCCACCTGTCCAATTGCTGTATGATATCTGCCATGTTCTATTTGTAAACCATGCAGCTGTCCATCTTATCAAGAGTACATCAATACCTACTTGTTCTAATTTATTGATCAGTGTTTTGTGTAAGACCCTGTCAAATGCTAAAGTAAAATCTTTATAAATGATATCACAGCACAACTTTTCATTCATAGCTGTTATCATATTGTTATCAAACATCATGGTACAGGTGGTAATAGATCTGTTTTCAACATATGCATACTGATACATGGTTTCAAACCCCAGTCATTCTAATTTTGGCAATAATGCATCCAATATTACCTTCTTGATTATTTTTCCACAACATGAAAGTAGACTTAAGGGTTTGTATGGTTCTAAGTTTGTCCTACTCCCCTTTCCCTTAAAGATGGTTTTAATAAGTGCATGTCTCCAATCTTGAGGACTCTCCCCATATTTATACTACCTAATAAATAACAGATATAATGCTAATGTAAGTTTTTTCTGAACTGTTCTCATGTCATTATTACTAGTTCCATCTCCTGCCTGCTGCTTTGTTTGGATCCAGTTTGCATAGTTCTGTTTCAATATAATCTAGTTTGATTTCAGTATCTGACATTAGCTGGATGTTACTAGGACAATGTATCACTCCCTTTGTGGAGCCAAACTGTTTTGTATAAGATATTGTAAATATATCTGGAGCCAAACTGTTTTGTATAATATTTTGTAAATATATCTTTAGTCTGTTGTGTCAGAGAATACATTTTAGAATCTATGCACACTCTATCAATTTGTATGTCTTTACTCCTTCCACATCTTATGACTCTATAAAATGGTTTCCTCTTTTGCTCAATATCTTTATATAAATTTCCTTCAAAAGTTTCTTGATCTTGTTTCATACTATACTTAATTTGGTTGTCCAGGTTGTTTATTTCAGTTTTCAAAGTTGTAGTTCGACCTGTTTTCCATTTCTTATATTTTTTGTCTCTCACCTTGAGTATCTTGTTCTTATGGAAATATATCCTCCTGATATTGTGTGCCTAGATCCTGATGTTAAACATTTTTTTAGTGCTTGCAGTTTGGGTCTAATGTACCTCACAAACAATTATCAAACAATGAATTCATCATTTCTGATTTCCTAGACTTTATAAATCTTTTTAGACAACATATAGTTATATAACTATCATTAACCATTGGCTGATATAATTAGAAAAACTCAAAGCTGGATCTACTCATATTCCACATTTCGTCTGCAGTTTTTCCACAGAATGCATCATTCCAAATAGTTTTGCATAGTGAATGATTTGCTTACATATAATCTGTTATCACTCGTCTGTGCATTGATTAAAATATCAGTTTGGCAGAATTATCTAGCAACAAATTAACCATTATAACCCCATGATCACTGCACATCAGCAGTTGTAAGACATGATATGAAGTTACAGTATAATGTCTAGTATGTTATGTTGCGTGGTTGGTTTGTTTTTACAATCTGAAGCAATTGTTGTTCTTGCATATACGTTATGAATAATTTCCTTATTAATCTTGTTGAATCAACATTATTCCAGTCTGTTTCTGGTCAGTTTTAAGTCCCTAGCCACTATTATTCTTCCCTCCTGTGTTTAATCTAAGAAATGTATGAATTCTTCTAGGTCATCAGCACTTGACTTTGGTGGTCTGTAGACTCCAACAATTGTTATATGTTCCAGGGTTATCTGTATTGTCACAGTTACACAGTGCATAGTACTTGTGTTATCATTGAACATGTAATTAATCTCTAGCATTATACCTTCACCTGATTTTTTGTTAGAATGCCTGTTTCAGTAAAAACATTTATACCCTGACAGAAATGGTTTCCAGTGAATATTCTTTAACCATCTTTCACAAACAATAACAATCTTTTGGGAATGTAGCAAATTTTCCAATAAAAAAAAAAAAACTTATTGGTAATGCTTCTAGCATTAACAACCATTAGAAATACAGAAAATGTTGTTATCTGAAAACTGTTAAATTTTCGACCTGGCAAAAATCCTGCCGTGAGTTTGTCATATATTGCAAAAATATGCGCTTCAAAAATTCTCTTCTTTGATCTTGTCAATTGCATGCCATTCTGTCTGAACAGATGTGCCCAAAATTAGGCTCGGATACTGTACGCATTTCAATTTTTTAAAACGGGACATTCTTTCAAGTAGGTAGTTTTCCAAAAAATATTTTCATTCATGGTGACCTGACTCTCCTTTCTATATGTGATCTGTACACCTGTACAAGCTGTGCTATTGAAAAGGGCTGTAAGTTCTCTGCTAACAGTCAGAGAGTCTTTGCGGATGAAACCATTTGTATTGACATGAATAACTTCCTTAAATTATGGCATACTAAGACCTGTCTCACATCCCCTATTTTCACTCCTGGAAAGCATATCAACATTCAATGTTCATTATCTTCTCTGCAAATGTTAAGTATCAGTTCCTCTAATAATTGAATCTCCAATTACAAGAATATTTTTCTGACTAGAGCTGAAGAATCTCCAACTTCTAATGCAGTATTTATTTGCTCTATCAATTGTTGCAAAGGAATTATCTTCATCATCATTAATTAGTTTTATTAATCCCACTGCTTTCATTACTTATTGTATTTGCAAGCATACAATTCTCACCCAGCTGGTTTTACACATCCACAGCTTGAGCCATGTTGTCAATGTCTGACTTTCTCCTATTGTTTCTTACAGTAATGTTCTTCAACCCTTCCACATTCAGTTTTGATTTCTTCTTTTCCAACTGTCGCTTACTTCTTTTTTTCTACCATTTGTTTTGGAAAAATGATGCCTTTTCTGTGGACTGAAGGTTTTCTGAAAGAAAGATGTTATCATTCCCTGTAATCTGTGTGTTACATAACAAATCAATGTCCTTTTTAGGACGTATTCTCTTTTCTTTACAGACATTTATCAGTTTCTTTTTCTTCCTTGTTATTTGTTGTGAAAGTTTTCCTTTTTTTCTTTTTTTCTTTCCTTCTATATACTCTGAATCCTCAGACTGCTGAATACCTGTATCCAAAATTCCAAAGTTGTCAGTGGCACTATCTTGTTTCATAGGGGTTGAGTAATGAATGTGTTCTATTTGCTCTTTGCCTAGCATTATTTATCTAATCAATCCAGTCATTAATATATGCAACAACAGTTCTCTAAGCTATGCCAATTGCACAAGTACAATTGTCATCAGTATGTCTAGACTTACTACTAATAATGGTAAGCAAATTATCCAACTTTTGACACAAGGAACACAGATCATCAGTGTTATCAGGTGTTACCTTTAAATATACATAGAATGTATTACACCATACAAGATAGTTGTGCTTTAGCAAAGCATTAATGACATACTCTTAAGGAATCCTTATTTAGCTGCAAATGAATAAAAATTCAAAAAGAAAAAAATAATCAAAATCAGTTACAACAGAATTCAAAGTGAATTTAAATCAGCTACTAAGAAAAAAATCACACAAACAATATGCAACTAAATATTAAATTAAGTACACTAAAACTGTTGCTCTGACCTGACAGTACAAGTTGTGAAAGTCACACAAAAGCTAGAATTTCTTTACACTAAATGTGGATATGTGCACTATGGCTCACAGTCACACTTCTTTTTTAACAATAAAGATAAATAAATCACAGACCAAGGCTGGATTGTTTAGATAAGCTCTGGATTATCTTCTCTTCAGTCTGTGTGAATTTATAGCTGACTAGGCCCCTAGAGATGGCTAGAGCTTAACTGTCTAAAATCTATCCCTAATAACTACCAGTAGAAATTAAAGGTAAAACAACAAATCTTGTTTGCAAATTGTCCCTTCCTTCCTACAAACAATGAAAAACAGTGGTAAAAATAAAATATAAATTAAAAAAAAGCTACTCTTACTAAGCTCCTGCACAGTCACAAACCAATACAGGATCATTTACATAGGCTCTAATAATAAATTGTATTAAGAGACATTGCTCAGTCTAGCAGCTTACCTTAGAGGGTTACATCTCTGGATTGCAGAGCTATATCTTGTAAGACTGGCATGGCTGGGTTTGATTTCTTCAATGCTCACTGTTATCCCTAGCAATAAATATTTTATTTATTTTTTTATTTATTTATTTTATTTATTTATCATTTGTTGACCGGGAAAGTCCGACTAGGTTCCACAGTGCCTGTTTTCAGCGGAGGCCCGGGGAGAAATGCTCCAGATGCATGTCTTAGGAAATACCTTGCAACTAATGGGTTTAACCAAGTCCCATATATATATATATATATATATATATATATATATATATATATATATATATATATATTTATATATCTGTGTGTGTGTGTGTGTGTGTGTGTTTGTGTGTATGTGTATATGTGTGTGTGTGTGTGTGGATATGTATACATATATATACACACACACATACACACACACAAAAACACACACACACACACACACACACACACACATATATATATATATATATATATATATATATATATATATATATATATATCATCATCATCATCTTCTTTCAGCTGTTCCCGTTAGGGGGCGCAACAGCGGATCATCTGTTTCCATTTCTTCCTGTCCCCTGCATCTTGCTCTGTCACACCAACCACCTGCATGTCCTCTCTCACCACATCCATAAACCTTATCTTAGGCCTTCCTCTTTTCCTGTTACCTGGTAGCTTCATCCTTAGCATCTTTTTCCCAATATACTCAGCATCCCTTCTCAGCACATGTCCAAACCAACGTAATCTTGCCTCTCTGGCTTTGTCTTCAAACCTTCCAACCTGGGCTGAACCTCTAATATACATATTCCTTATCCTGTTCACTCTTGTCACACCCAGTGCAAATCTTAGCATCTTTAACTCTGCCACATCAAGCTCAAACTCCTGCCTTTTTGTCAATGCCACTGTCTCCAACCCATATAACATAGCTGGTCTCACTACCCTCTTGTAGACCTTCCCTTTCACTCTTACTGGTATTCGTCTGTCACAAATCACTCCTGACACTCTTCTCCACCCACTCCATCCTGCCTGTACTCTCTTCTTCACCTCTCTTCCACACTCACCGTTACTCTGAACTATTGATCCCAAATATTTAAACTCATCCACTTTTGCCACCTCTACTCCTTGCATCCTCACCATTCCTCTATTCTCCCCCTTATATTCTGTCTTAGTCCTGCTGATCTTCATTCCTCCTCTCTCTAGAGCATATCTCCATCTCTCCAGGGTCTCCTCCACCTGTTTCCTACTCTTACTACAGATCACAATGTCATCTGCAAACATCATAGTCCACGAGGACTCCTGTCTGATTTCATCTGTCATCCTGTCCATCACCATTGCAAATAAGAAAGGGCTCAGAGCTGATCCTTGATGTAACCCCACCTCCACCATAAATGCATCTGTCACTCCCAATGCAGACCTCACTGCTGTCACACTACCCTCGTGCATATCCTGTACCACTCTTACATACTTCTCTGACACTCCCGACTTCCTCATACAATACCACAACTCCTCTCTAGGCACCCTGTCATATGCTTTCTCTAAGTCTACAAAAACACAATGCAACTCCTTCTGACCTTCTCTGTATTTCTCCATCAACACTCTCAGAGCAAACATCGCATCTGTAGTGCACTTTTCCGGCATGAAACCATACTGCTGATCACTAATCATCATGTCCCTTCTTAACCTAGCTTCCACTACTCTTTCCCATAACTTCATGCTGTGACTGATCAGTTTAATCCCTGTAGTTACTACAGCTCTGCACATCACCCTTATTTTTAAAAATCGGTACCAAAACACTTTTTCTCCATTCCTCAGGCATCCTCTCACTTTCCAAGATTTCATTAAACAATCTGGTTAAAAACTCCACTGCCAATTCACCTAAACACCTCCATGCTTTCACAGGTATGTCATCTGGACCAACAGCCTTTCCATTATTCATCCTCTTCATAGCTATCCTTACTTCCTCCTTGCTAATCCATTATACTTCATGATTCATTATCCCCACATCATCCAACCTTCTCTCCCTCTCATTCTCTTCATTCATCAACCCCTCAAAGTACTCTTTCCATCTCCTCAACACACTCTCCTCGCTTGTGAGTACGTTTCCCTCATTATCCTTTATCACCTTTACCTGCTGCACATCTTTACTAGCTAGGTCCCTCTGTCTAGCCAATCGGTACAGGTCCTTTTCTCCCTCCTTTGTGTCCAACCTTTCATACAACTCTCCATATGCCTTATCCTTAGCCTTTGCCACCTCTCTCTTTGCCATGCACCTCATCTCCTTATACTCCTGTCTACTTTCTTCATCTTTCTGACAATCCCACTTCTTCTTTGTCAACCTTTTTCCTCTGTATTCTCTCCTGTACTTCCTCATTCCATCACCATGTCTTCTTGTTGTCCTTCTTCTGTGCAGATGTCATACCAAACACCTTTCTAGCTATCTCCCTTACTAGGTCTGCTGTAGTTACCCAGCTATTTGGTAACTCTTCACTGCCACCCAGTGCCTGTCTTAACTCATCCCTGAACTCCACCTCACAATTATCCTTTTTCAGTTTCCACCATTTGATCCTTGGTGCTGGCCTCACACTCCTCCTCCTCTTCTTGATCACCAACATCATCCTACAAACCACCATCTTATGCTGCCTAACTAAACTTTCCCCGGTCACCACTTTACAGTCTCCAATCTCCTTCAAACTGCCCCTTATACATAAGATATAATCTACCCGTGTGCATCTTCCTCCACTCTTGCATGTCACCCTATGCTCCTCCCTCTTGTTAAAATACGTATTCACCACAGCCGTGCCCATCCTTTTCACAAAATCCACTACCATCTGACCTTCTGCATTCCTTTGTTTAATACCATACCTACCCATCACTTCCTCATCCCCTCTGTTCTCTTCACCAACATGCCCATTGAAATTTGCTCCAATCACCACTCTCTCACCCTTGGGTATTGTCATCACCACTTCATCCAACTCACTCCAAAATTTTTCTTTCTCATCCATCACACACCCAACTTGTGGAGCATATGCACTAACAACATTCATCATTACACCATCAATTTCCAGCTTCATAAACATCACTCTATCCAACACTCTTTTCACCTCAAAAACACTGTTAGCATACTGTTCCTTCAGGATAACTCCTATGCCATTTCTCCTCCCATCCACACCATGATAAAACAATTTGAACCCACCTCCAATACACCTAGCCTTACTCCCCTTCCATCTGGTCTCTTGCACACACAATATACCAACCTTCCTTCTGTCCATCATATCAGCTAGCTGTCTCCCTATACCAGTCATACTGCCAACATTCAAAGTTCCGACCCTCACTACCACAGTCCTAGCCTTTCTCCTCTCTTCCTGCCTTCGGCCATGCCTTCCGCCTCTTCTCCTCCTTCGGCCAACAGTAGCCCAATTTCCGCCAGCACCCATATTTTTTTTCTGTGAGATATTCTGTGAGATTGATTGAGACACAAAACATCAATCAGACTCATTGGTGATTACCATTAACCACCACTAAAATCATCAAAAAAAAGTTCTTGTAAATTTAAACCAATAGGTTACATTTGTGATTACCATAAATAAAAAAAAAAAAAAACTTTTACATGGAGGGGGTCTTTGTACCCTGCACCCCTGGAAATTAAATATACTAAATCTACACAAATTCAAAGAATGGGAAAAACTTTGACTTTTACATAATTCAACCAACCTTATCCCTGGCAAAAAGCACCAGTATTTCAGCATGCGATGAAATGCATGCAGTGATTAATCACATACCATCCATATGTGTGTGTGTGTGTGTGTGTGTGTGTGTGTGTGTGTGTGTGTGTGTGTGTGTGTGTGTGTGTGTGTGTGTGTGTGTGTGTGTGTGTGTGTGTGTGTGTGTGTGTGTGTGTGTGTGTGTGTGTGTGTGTGTGTGTGTGTGTGTGTGTGTGTGTGTGTGTGTGTGTGTGTGTGTGTGTGTGTGTGTAATGATCCAGTTAAGCAAACTGTTGTATGATGACATGACCCATAAGAGAGCCAATAGAGTGATCCAACATGTCATAGATGAGATGACAAGGAATTTTCCAGAAATACCATGTGATTAAATGAACATCCATCAATGAGGCCCATTCTATCTGGTAATGGTAAGATTGCTGAGCCTCGTATTACCACATATTATTTCACATGACCAGCTTGGTTTCATGAACAATAGGCATGTATGGGACAACACTCTAACCGTTGAAGCCATAACATATATAACAAATCGCGATAAATCCCCCAAATATGCTCTTTCTGTTGATGCCCAAAAAGCTTTTGACCAGGTAAACTTAAAGTTCCTCTTTAAAACCCTGAAATACTTCTCCATCCCTGACAAATTTATCAAAATGGTTAAAACCCTCTACACTAAGGCTTCCACTTCCCTAAATATAAACAAAAAAACTCCATGCAAATTCAAATTATAAACGGAACAAGAAAGGATTGTCCGCTCTCACACTACCTTTTTAATATTTATCTTGAAGTTCTATTGTTAAATTTAAGTAAAAAAACATTCCACCGTTCAATTTGCTTATATAAAATACAAGTGAAATACACTGCCTTTGCAGACGATTTAAACATCTATTTAGAACTTCCCTCAACGGAACTTGAAAAAATTCTAAACTCTATAGACAAATTTTCACAAATCTCAAATTATGCCATTAACCCAAACAAATCAATAATCTTTCCGCTAAACCCCCTCGGACACAAAGAATTTTTCATTCCAGAAATATCAATCAAAGTTAACTATTCCCTAAAATATTTGGGTATAACCTTCGCTCACCCCCAACAAGAGCTAATAAAGTGTAATTTGTACAAAACTTGGACTAAAATCACTGAAGATCTCACAAGGTGAAAGAGTTTAAATCTTTCTCTTCTCTCAAAAGTAACTATTATAAAAATGAATATTCTCCCCAAACTTCTTTTCCACTTCTTCGCTCTTAATCAAAACATCCCGAACACTTTTTTTTCAAAAATAAATGTTGCACTAGGAAAGTTTATATGGCACCCTAAAAATGTTAGAATCAGCTACAATAAACTTACACTTCCCAAAGATAGAGGAGGATTGGCCCTTCCGGACTTTCTGTCATATTACCATATAATTAATGCCAGTCGTATTATACACATTGCTAACTTCCAACAATCAAACAAGGACTGGAACCCCTTATGGACAAAAATGTACAATGCCCATATAAAAGCATCTAATCTCAATCCTAGAGCAATTCTCTTTCTTAACAATAAAACTCTTAAAGAGCATAAAATTCATCCTATATTAATAAAAAACATAAATGGGTTCCAGTCACTGATAACTTCCTTTGGCTTGCGACACTCCCTAACGATGGCCCAACAAATTCATCTTAATCCAAATCTTAAATTGGATAGCAGCATGTTAAATCTTGATAATTACCCTCTTATTAAGAGCTGTACAGTCTGGGACTTCTACTCAGTTAAAGACTTACCATTTAATGAAATCATGTCCTCTCTGGCAGTGAACAAAAAATACTATATAATAATTAAACAAATATTGGCGAAATTGAAGTGTATTAACCCACCTCCTAGTTCGCGCAGGAATGGGCGTGCCCACCGTGATTGATATGCCAGAGGGCGGGTATTAACAACGGCAATGTGCCGTGATTGACACGCAATGCAAATGTAATGGTCAAATAAGTGCAAACAGTAGTTAATATGTAAATAGTAATATAGGACGCTTTTCTTAAAATGTTTTGATTCCTTTTAGCCAAAAACGCCAGACTATGTGTTTCACTTTGTGCATCTGGTCTGAAAAAGTTGTTACTGAACTGGCTGTTTTTATTTAGTTTAAACTGGAACAAATGCAGGCAGATGATGGTAGACAGATGGATATCAGTACGGCAGTCTACAGGGAGATAAGACTGCAGTTGTGTTTGGGAGCAGGGCCAGTTGTTTACTCATACAACTGTTTTTCTCAGAAACTAGAAGAAAGATCTTTTTTCTGAATTGTTCAGTTTCTTGGCCTAAAATGATAACGAGTGTTCTCTACTCATCTGCAAGGAATATTGAGCATCCTATATTACTTGTGCTTATTTGACCTATTTACCATTTAATACTAATACTTAGTAAGGCGACCCCTAACCGGGAAAAGCCAAAAAGACAAACAACTTAATAATCAAATACTATAATGTTTAACAGGCGCACTCATTATGGTGCCCAGTTACCTAGACAAGTATATGTGGAGATTGAAGTACGGACATGACTTTGGCACTTTGTTTCTGAACATTTTGTGTCATATCAAAAAAAGTACTAGGAAGCTCAAGCAGTGGATCCGGATGAAGGCTCTGACAAGGAAAACGAACTGCCTGTTTTTAGCCTAAGTTCACATGCACATGTAACTGTACAAACAGTGCCTGTCTTTGTACCTTTGCCCCAATTTGCAAAATAAACCCTAACATCTGCATTTTTATGTTATAATGTAATCTTTTTTGTGCAATTACCTGTTATTTGCTTATGTTATAATACGCGTATAATGCACAAGGTCTACATTACCTTGTGTTTTAATCAGGCGGTGGGCGTAGTAGTCAACAGCTCCAAGCGGTGGGTGGAGTAGTCAACATGCTCTCAGGCGGGGTTTGGGAGCGGCTTGCTACTGCGCATCTGGTGGGTTAATACACTTCAATTTCGCCCAAATATTTTATCTAATTTCTTTGATCACTGACACAAGGTCAGCTACCCCCACAGAGTACCATCTTTATCAATCTCTAATAACCCAACTTCTATCAAGGTCTTACATGCTTTCCTAGGTCTATAGTCTAGTAATAAAAATAAAATACCAAGACAAGTTATTATTCTCTAAATATTGGGATGGAAAAAACAAGGAAATTACACTTAGACAAAAACTCGATGCGCTTGATGCTACAATAAAGTTAACCCCTTTCAAAAAACTAATTTATATCCAGTTCATGATAAACAATAACGCATATCACACTCCAGCATTCCCAAATAAAATTAACTCAAATACTTCGCCTTTTTGTCCAACTTGCCCTAATTCTGTTGCAGATATACTCCATATTTTTTGGTCCTGTAAAAATGTGTATAAACTCTGGTGCTCCCTAAGTGCACGACTGGAGAAAATGGGATACATGAAATCAACTCTATCCTGGGAAATGGTGCTTTTAAATATCTATCCAGGTTCTTTTAAACCTGAAATTAAACATATCATTGTGATATTGTATGCATTACTCAAAACTTACATTACCTTAAACTGGCTAGACAGAGCCAAAATGTCCTGGAAGGATTTCCAATCGATGGCTGTTAAATATGTTTTGGCAAGTAAACTAAAAACTACAAGCAAAAAGAAATTAAGTTACTTTCAGAAATACTGGAATAACCTTCTATATGTTCTTAATCAATATCCTACTTAGGTTTTTCCCCTTTTCTCCTCCTATTATCTGTAAATACCTCTTCTCTTCATTATTGATCTCCAGCAGAACCCTTGAAAGATTACAATTATCGTGACCCTTTATGATATCTTTTCTTACATTTGTGCAGGCAGTATATTTTAGCTTCCTCATACTAATTCCCTTTCACTTAGTGACAGTCGCTTGTATATATTGTATATAGTAAATCAAATAGGACTTAGGAGTACTGATATACCTTTGCACACCTGCATAAACAAATACTTCTCAGCAAATCCTTTCTACACTTTCTTTTTTGTTTTTATTCAGCCAGTATCCTATTCACTTGATTAAAGAAGCTAAATATTTCTTTTTGTTATATCAGTACTGAATGTACCTGTTCTTAAGCAGGATTGTATGAAGATTTTTCACTTATCTGTTTTGAACCTATTTGTATTGTGTGAATTATTGTTTTGTCTTTGTACTTGTGTTTCTAAAAATGCTAATAAAAAAATCAGATTGCAAAAAAAAAAAAAGATTGCTGAGCCTATTTCTATGCATTTTGAATACTTGTTGAAACAATTTCTTGTGTATGGTAGAAAGTTATAGTAAAGATATAAGTTACTGTTTTTTTTACATTTGCTGTATGTGTGAAAAGATGGCAAAAATATTCAAGATTTCTATATTGTTACTATAGCTATCAATTGTTTACAGTTATACTGAATGAGTATGGCATACAAACTGTGACAAAACATCTTTGTGAATATAGTAACTTGATATCTCAGAATGTAGTCAATTTGATTATTGTTAGACACAGAGTTAATTTATAATTAGTTTATTTATAACAAAGAATGTTATCACCAATCTTTCAGTACTATGACAGGTACACCAGCTACAAATATATATGCCAATATATAGCATTATGTCAATGGAAAAGAAGTTCTATTTATTAAGATACATCTCCTTATAAGGATTTTACTTCACTGTATAAGCATCTTGTCGATGACACTTTTTTAATATGAGCAGGTGATGCAGAGACTTTTGTAGACATTTTAAATACTATTAGTGTATGCTTTCATTTTAATCCAGCATTTTCTTCTACACAAATTACGTTCTTGGATATCACTGTAGTAATAGATACAGGTAATTTTGCAAGTAAAGTTTATAGAAAAGAAAACAAAATGTTACCTCCAGCACTTAAATGTTTGCATCCCTATCCCTCTAAAAACCATCAAATATATATTTTATCAGTCTATGTAACCCTTTATGTTGATCTTAATTTAGCCAATTGCACAGCCTAAAGAATCATGGTTTCTGTAAGTAATGTCCAGACCATTGTACTCAGTAGAGTACAAACGTATGTTAAGCTACACTCTTGTGCTACAAAGAAAATGTGGCTGTGAATGATGGGGAAAGGGGATGCTGGCATTATCTTGGAGTTTAAAATGTTTTACCAGAGTAGAAGTTGATCAAGCACAGCTGTAATGGAGGGCATGTTACTTGACTATAACCCCCCCCACACACACACACACACACACAGAATAAGTTCCCCCCATCGAGCAATGCACTTCCTACCAATGTAGTTACACAAACTAGAGAACACAGTATTAGTTGCAAGTGCCACAGGAAAAGTCTGACTCTTAAGGGAGAGAGTGCACTTTTGACAGGATGATCTCATCAGTGTGTTGCACAATGGATGTTTCTGTAAAAAGTGTGATAAGGCAGCTGTGCGCAAAGGTACATGCATTCTCCTCTTGGGAGAATACTAACCCTGGATAACTTTCCCTCACTCAGATATAACCTCTAACTACACTTCTATCCACTCTATAACTGCTGTAACCTCCTCCCTTACCTATATCCCCTTGTCTTCCTCACAGTTGTAAACTGTATTCTGTCAGTTGACATACTAAATGTACTGTAGAGGCTTAGAAAATCTTAGACATGCTGTACTGCATTTGTACTTTATTTATTTGTTAACCTCTTCTCTTTTGTATATATTTATTGTTGATTAATCTCCTATGTATATAAATTGCTTTATTGATCTCTGCTAGACTGTAAGTAGATACATATAAGCTGTATAGTAAACTTTTTCTTTGTTGTACTAGACACGTACTAGTAAAAATGTACTTTACTGGTGCTTTTCTCCTCGGGCATCTGCTGAAAATGGACACTGTTGTCCAGTTGGACCATCCCAGTAAACAAGTGTTAAATAAATAAATAAAGAGTATACAGCAACAAGCATTACACACAAACATGAGTTCATTGAAGAGCAGACAAACATTAACAGACTGACTTAAATGAGTCAACTTCTTCTTCTTTCAGCTTTTCCCGGTTAGGGGTCACCACAGTGGATCACTGTCCGCTCATGATTGGCAGTGGAGTTTTACGGTGTCGAATTGCAAGCCCGGCGCCCAGCCTTCCACAGAAGGCACACACACGCACGTACTCATGCCTATGACCAATTTAGTGTGTCCAATCCACCTACAGCATGTCTTTGGGATGTGGGAGGAAACCGGAGCAGCCGGAGGAAACCCACGTGACCACAGGGAGGACATGCAGACTCCGCACACAAGGCACCCCAGCCGAGGATCGAACCGGAGAACCTCTTGCTGTGAGGCGGCAATGCTAATCGCTGCACCACCGTGGCCACCCACTTAAATGAGTCAACATCACTCTGAAATCAATTTAACCTGTTGACCAAATTAATAGACACATGCAAACATTGTGCAACCTAAAACAATAATTATTTGAGATTATTTTTTTATTTTACTTTCTGCTAGAGGCTCTGTCCTGCCCAGCTGAATTATGCTGCTAATGGCAAAGTATTAGCACATTCATAATCACATCTTTAAGTGCTTAACTTGGAATGGGAATTATCAGTACTCTTATGTTGCTCTGTCCTGACTTTCACACAAAGATTTGTAAAACACAGGGTTCACAATAAGGAGTAGGCAAATTAATATAACAGCAGGACACTGATGTGTTACAGAAAGGTATAGCCAGCATTTAGAGCCACAGGGGTCAGGAAAAACATTCTGAAACATTTTTCATCCATCTGAATTCAAACCTTTAGAGCATTCTAAGAAAAATATTTATGCCTGAGTATTATCTAAGCACACAATGGAAGAAGTCATACTTCTGATAGTTAACATTTAACAGATTTCAGCAAACATGAATGTATGTATTCATCTTCATTACCCTACTAGCCAACATAGCTCTCAAATAATCAGGGACATATTTCAACAGAATTAGGGACAAACTCAGAAAAAATCAGGGACAATCAGGGACATCTGTAAAACATTAATACTATTAACTTGAGACACTGACGGAAGAAAATAATGTTAATTACTCTACATTTTATGAAATAAAAGAATCTATAACTCTTACTTACTGCCATTATTTCTTGAATATAATTCAGCACCTTTCCTCCAAGAGTCACCAGTTTTAGGAGGGATTAATAGGGACAGAGCTAAATTTTGCAGTCAAAATCAGGGACATCCCTGGGAATCAGGGACAGTTGAGTGGTATGCTGTCCACTTTACGTACTACATGCAACACTTTGCTTGATGAAAAGTACAATAAAGTGAATAAACTTATCTAAACACAGTGCTGTGAAGCATGACAGAGTAATGCGACCAACGGCAATAAAAATCACAACACATTGCCATAAGCTATGTACTTCCATTTGCAGAGGTGCAGGAATAATGATACAGAAGGGAGAAGATACATCAACAAAGTGAGATGGAGGCAGGGACAAGTTAGCTTATGACAGAAGAGGGATAATGGTGGCTCATAACGTGTAGCCAACAGGTACACATAAAAAACAGTCAGTAAAACTTAGCTAATGTCTGGATTAAAACCATTGAAAGTAGTCAAAAATCTGTCTATACATATGAGACTTATTTCATCAAGCCACAAAGGAATTATTATTGTGCACTATTTAAATAACACACAGAACCCACATGGTAAGAGTTGCGGGAGCTAGGTCCAACTCTAAACTGGTTACAAGTGGCATTCCCCAGGGCTCAGTTCTAGGACCCCTCCTGTTCTGCATATACTTCTCAGAGGTACAGGCAAGCACAGGAGGACTATGGCTGACCAAGTTCGCAGACGACTGCAAACTAGGGGCTATAAATGACTCTCCAGCTGACACAGATATCCTCCAAAAGGGTCTCACTGAGATGGATACTTGGTGTCAAAATCATGGCCTCAAGCTAAATGCCAAAAAGTGCATAGTCATCCCCTTTAGAAAAAACAAAGTACCCACAAACTACCACATAGGTGGTAGTCCCCTAAATACGGAAGACGTAATAAGGGATCTGGGGACCCAAGTAGATAGTAATCTCTCCTTTGATAATCACATTGCCAAAGTGGTTAGAAAATCCTTCCATGTGGCCCACCTAATCACAAAAGGGTTTGCATCCAGATCAAAAGAGGTCATTGTGCCCCCCTACTCATCACTCATCAGACCCATCATAGAGTACAATGCCCCATTTGGGATGTACCTTACAAGACATTTGCAACAGCTGGAAAGACCACAGAAGTACCTCACCAAGAGGATCACTTGCCTCAAACAGATGCCCTATGCAGCTCGACTGAAGAAACTCCAGCTGTACTCATTTGCATACCACCTACTCATAGGTGATCTCTGCCTGACATACAAGGCTATGTCCAGCCCAGAATTGATGGACATGCTCCACCTAAAGAAAACCATATCCCCTCAAGCCACATGCTCTAGGGATCTAAACCTCACCACAACAATAAATAGGACGTGCTGGAGGGATAGATTCCTGTCGCAGAGACTTCCCATGCTTTGGAAGAAGAGTCCAATCTACATTAGGCAGAGCTTGTCGCTAACACTCTTCAAGAGAAACCATGACGAGTGGATGGGAAACAGAAAGTTTACCCCGGGGATCACTTCAGTGGCTCTGCTGGATAGAGGCACAGGGAACTAATATAAGGGGGGCGGAGAAAGTCAACACATTCTGGCTAGGCTTATATATGAAAAAACAAAGAATTTCCACCGAAACAATGAAGCCAATGACGGTTTATTGCTCAATGATCCACAAACGTTGCACATTAAATATCCATGAATAACTAAGCGCTTTCGCCAAGGTTAAAAAACCATAGGCATATTCAGAAGAAGATTCCTCTTGAAGAGAGTCAATGAGGGAATCTGCCTAACCTGGACTGGGATTTTATTCCTGAGTGAAGGGAGCCTCTGGGGTATGAATCTGTCCCTCTAGCATGTCCTATTTATTTCAGTGCTGAGGTTTCAAGTCTCCTGAGCACGTAGCTCGATGGGATTTGGATTTTCTGAGGTGCAGCATGTCCATTAATTCCGGGTTGGACATGGCTTTATACATCAGGCACAGATAGCTGCTGAGCAGGTGGTATGCCACTGAGTAGAGCTGGAGTTTCTTTAACCGGGCAGCATATGGCATCTGTTTGAGCCCTTTGATCCTCTTGGTGAGGTACTTTTGGGGTCTTTCCAGTTACTGCAGGTGTCTGGTAAGGTACATCCCAAAAGGGGCATTGTACTCAATTATGGGCCTGATGAGGGATGAGTAAAGAGGCACGATGACCTCCCCTGATCTAGATGTGAATCCCTTCATGATTAGGTGGGCCATATAAAATGTTTATCTAACCACTTTGGCCATGTGGTTTTCAAATGAGAGATTGCTATCAACTTGGGTCCCCAGGTCCCTAATTACTTCTTCCATACTTAATGGATTACCGCCTATGTGGTAATTTGTGGGCACTTTGTTTTTGCCAAAGGGGATGACTATACACTTTTTGGCATTTAGCTTGAGGCCATGGCTCTGGCACCAGTTATCTGTTTCTATGAGGCCCTTTTGCAGGATGCTTGTGTTGGCTGGAGAGTCGATTATGGAGCCTAGTTTGCAGTCATCTGCCAACTTGGTCAGCCACAGTCCTTCCATGTTGGCCTGTACCTCCGAGAAATATATACCGAACAAGAGAGGTCCCAGGACTGAGCCTTGTGGGATGCCACTTGTAACTGGTTTGGAGTCTGACATGGCTCCAGCAATTCTAACCATGTGGGTTCTGTCCTTGAGCCAGTTTGCAACCCATCTAGTGACATAGGGGTTTATATTTAAGCTGGTGAGCTTATCTATAATGCCCAAGTGGGGTATTGTATCGAAGGCTTTTGCGAGGTCCAGGTAGGCTGTGTGGACCACCTTCCCCTCGTCAATGGCCTTGGTGACTGTTTCAAAGAAATTGACCAGGTTTAAGAGGCAGGATCTGCCCTTAACAAAGCCGAACTGGGTAGGATCCAGTGTCTGTAGGTCTCCAATATCTTTATTTATGAGGTCCATGATGATCCTTTCCATAGCTTTGCAGACCAAGCTAGTCAGGCTTATAGGGCGATAGTTTCCAGGATCCGTTGAGGCACCACCTTTGTGGAGAGGGACCACTGTTGCTGTACGCCACTCTTTGGGTACATATCCTGTAGTAAGGCTGAGATTGAACAGTAGTTTTATGTTTGGGTTTAGCTCTTCTTGGAGTTCATGTAGGATGCAGCCCGGGACACCGTCTGGTCCCATTGATGCTGTGTTTTTTGCTTTGGAGAGGGCGGCTCTTACCTGAGCATCTGAGATGTCAGGGGGGCAGCACTCTGGTGGGATAGATATTTGCCCTTTTGGTGGGGGGGGGGTTTGCGCTGAACCTGTCAGCTAGGATGTTGGCAATGTCTGTGGGTTCGGTGTATTTTTTGTCATTTTGGACAAATTCTGAGCATATCTGGGAATTCCCACCCAGGTTCCTAACATAACTAAAGAAAACCTTGTGATTATCCTTAGTGTCCTGTGCAATTTTTCTCTCGAAGCTGGCCTTAGACGATTTTATGAGTGCCCGTAGTTTTTTGCTAATACTGATCAGAGATGCCTTTCCTTTTTGGGATTTTGCTCTATCATGTAGTAGCTTCCTCCTTCTATTGTATAGTTTGTTTATGGCTGGGGTCCACCAGACAGGATGCATGCCTTTATCGGATTAGGTCTTGGCTTTATTTGGAATTGCATGATCCATGCATTCCTGAAGGTGTTCATAGAATGCGTTTATAAAGGTTTCTGTGGTCTGGGCCGTATTTTCCACAGGCCCGGGGGCTATGAAGGATTCCACCTTGGTTTTTAGGAGTGTGAAATTTGCTTTAGAGAAGTTTTTCACTGTGGTTTTCTGGGCAGGGGGTGGGGTCGGGATGTGAATATCCAGTGAGATTAGTTTATGATCTGATCTTACCAGTGAGGGATACACTTCTGGTCTGGAGCATAGAGCCCCCATGTTGGTGATGATCAGGTCCAGTATGTTTTCCCCTCTTGTGGGAGTGGTAACAAGTTGTTCCATAGCATTTGAGTTTATAAATTCTAGGAACCTTTGGGCTAGGGTGTTGGAGCTAGAGTAATGCTCCCAGTCTATGTTTGGTTAATTTAAGTCACCCAATATAATGGTGTTTGGAGAGACCTTCATATTTTCCAGTGTTCTCAGGAAGGCCGAGTGGGGTTCCTGGGTTTGGGAGGGTGGTCTGTAGCAGGCTATAAACTGGAAGGCAGTTTTACCCACTGTTAGTTGCACATGGATAGTGTCTGATGCTTTGTGCTGTGCCACCAACCTGGAGGTGTGGGTATTTTTGACGAATATTGATACTCCCCGTCCTTTTGTGGTTCGGTCCAAGTTTTGGGGCTGAAAAGCATGGTATGATGTATAACCTGGTAGTGCTGGGGTGCTCTCAGGAGCCTTGAACCAGGTTTCTGTTACTGCACAGATATCGATGTTCTCCATGCTAAGGAGAGTTTTGAGTGCGTGCATCTTGAGGTTTAGACTTCTGGCGTTGAGTAGCATTACTCTTAGTTTCTTATCCCTTGTGATATCTATGGAGGTGGGTTTGTCTTTTGAGCCTTGCCTGAAAAAGGCACTATGGGGGTGGCAAGAGCCTTTGCCAATATCCGAAAGCCCAGGGGTGACAGGTGTAAGCTGTCCCTAGCAAAGCATCGTGGCTTGTCGAGCATGTCATCCCAGGCTGACAGGCATTGGATCCCCTTTAAATGACACCAATACTTAAGCCAATTGTTGAAATTGATCATCTTGTCTTCATATTGTGGCATCATTCTTGGTGAGGGTAAGATGCTACTCAAGGTCAGGGTCATACCGGCCTGGGCTACATGCTCAGAGAGCTCCTCTGTCTCTTTTCATGTAGTCCAGGGAGGTACGTCTCAGGTCATTCACACCAGCATGGACAATGACTGAGCCATATTTGTACTTGCCTTGGAGTGACCTGAGTGCTTGTGTTATGTGGCGGATCCTAGCGCCCGACAGGCAGCTCACCATGACCTTCTCCTTGTTCAGCCTGGTGAGCGGGACATCAGTGTGCCTGACGATAGAGTCACCTATTACAAGTGTATCAGGTGTGTTGTTTAGCCTTAAGGGCTGTGACTGTTCAGCACACTGGCTTTGTGAGCTATGTGTTGCACGTGTTTTGTTTTGGGGTAGCGGTTGCTTGGGTGTCTGCTTTGGAGGTCTCTGCTGCTTAGGCAGATTTTTATTTAGAGCCTCGAGTATGTTTTTGTGTGTTTATGTGTTTGGTTTGCTGTCGTGGTAGGTCTATGTGAGAGTGGAATTGTAGTGAGTGTGGTTTCCTTCTCCTCCTGACTGGTTACGCCAGTACTGAGTTGAGAGAGCTTAGCCTCCAGTTTGGCTATATGGTTGCATCTCTCACATGTGTTGGAATTTGTTGGGAGGAGGAGAGGGTTGTCTGTGTACGTGAGGCAGTTGTAACATTGCCTCAAGATTCCCAGATTCACCAGCTGGACCGGAGAGGAGATTGACAACTGACCTTTGGACATGCTAGAATAGTATTGGGAATTCCTTTATAATTGAAAAAAAGGGCCAATGGGGAACAAGGTACTCAAGGGGAGTTTGTGAGGGTGTAGTGCTTTTAATTTTTTAGTGCTGACTTATATAATTACTTTAGTGAGCAAGTGCCAGTCTTTAGAGTAGGAATCGGGTGTTTATTATGAGAACTAGATCAGTTCTAAGGGAAAAAGTGAAGAGCAGACTTTGTGGAGCTGAGAATGGTTTAAACCCAATTAAGCGGAGCTGCCTGATGCTGCGCTATGCGCAAAATCGCGCAAAGATGCGCCAACGCGGGTTTTATACAGGGGGACTTGAAAGAGCTAGAAATTGGCCCAAAACAGCCAATAGACTACCAGATTCTTGTGCTGGGAACACTCCTCCAGGGATAGATAGGCTGATCTAAGCTCCCCACTGCCACTGGTGAACAAAGAAGCCTCCCTTTATCCAAGAAAGGAAATGGGCAACACAAGAACTTTCCAAAAGTCCAGAATACAGCAAAGCCTTTATTTGGACTACTCTAGGTCAGGAAAGACGGGAAACAAGGATAATTTTTTTGACCCTATGCAAAAACATCAGTCTACAAACAGGGTAATTATCTCAACACACCACATAGGAACTTCTATCTCATTACATCTAGCAGCCTAGGAACTGTTGCAGTAGCTGTTTCACAGTACTGCCTTTAGTCCGCCTTTACTCTGTATTCCCATAGTACAGCAGATTTAAGCACATTTGTATGAAAGTAACCGGACTACTGTGGCTGAAAATAAAATCTTCAGTTGTTGCCATAGGAATTTAAACAGCATTCACCACCACTCAGCAATTGCTTTGCTATGCCAACCCTTGCTCAAATATCGAGTACATAAATGAAAGCTTTTTCATGGGCCATTTCTGGCCATGTGTGTTGTGTGTGAATCTATTTTTTGACCAGATTAAACATGTGAAAAAGTGTTGGGTAGGAGAGTAGTGAAAATGAGTTTGGTAAGCAGTGAGCAGGACACAAGTGAAAGAATACAAGAATTTGCAAGAGGGTGTTGGTAGAGCACCATAGCTATCTAACAACATAAATATACAATTGCACATACAATTTCATGACATTGGAGTGTCAACACACCAGTGATGGGTGACAACAGCAGTACAAGGTTGCATGTCTAATTGGACCAAATCAAGTGTGTCAAGATGACACATAGGAAATGTGGAAACTATTTATGGGGCATATTTTTTTTTCTTTTTTTAGTGGGACATGCTTCCATTTTTGTTTTTTGGAAGATAAAAGAATGTTGTGGAAGGTTCTTAGGAATGAGAGGGTCAGGTAAGTAGGGTAGGGTTAGGAACCCTCACAGACATACAGGACATACAAGACAGACAGGAATGGTAATGGAGACAAAAGGTTGGGGACACCATGATTGGGGATAAGTAGAGGACATCAGAGGTGCACCCAGGTCTAACTTGAGAGCTTTAAGAATCTAGCCCTCGCCCTCAGATCTGTCATCACTGTCTCCTACATCAGGTGCCTAGGTCAGTGCCAGACATGGTGTAATTTTAGCAATTCAACGCAGGACCTCTTCAACCCTACTGATACGTGCACCAAGGCCCCTATCTATGATACCCACAATCAGCCCTATCAATTCCTTCTGGATGGCAAATACTGCTCCTGGAGGGTATTACTGCACCAGCAGCCAGGGCAGAGCCACCTGATGCAGATGAAGTTGGTAGGACAGGGGTTGTGTAGGCAATGCTGACAGGTTGGGAACCAAAAGTGCTGGGTGCTTGTTCTGCCATCTGTGGGGGCATGACAGGCTGAGCTGCAGTGGTCTTTATACCTTTCTGTTCTGTTGGACATTTTTTTTTCAGCAGCAAGGTATGCAAACAGAAGAATGTTAATAACTTACAACCTACACAAACACACACACACACACACACACACACACACACACACACACACACACACACACACACACACACACACACACACACACACACATATACAAAATCCACATATAGAAACTCAAAAACATTCACGGAGGTTCTCAATAATAATCTGACTAAGCAACAGAGACCTCCAAAGCAGAAACACAATCAACCTTCATCCCCCAACACAACCCAAATGACAGCCCACAGACTCAGTGTGCCACTCAAACACAGCCAATAAGGCAAAACAACATACCCAACACACTAGTCATAGGTGACTCTATAGTCTGGCACACTGATGTCCCACTCACCAGGCTAAACAAGGAGAAGGTTACTGTCAGCTGCCTGTTGGGTGCCAGGATCCGTCACATGACCCACGCACTCAGGTCACTCCACAACAAGTACAAATATGACTCTGTCATTGTCCATGTTGGTGTGAATGACCTGAGACGTACCTCCCTGGACTACATGAAAAGAGACATGGAAGAGCTCTCCGATCTTGTAGCCCAGGCAGGTATGACCCAAGCCCTGAGTAGCATTCTGCCATCACCCAGAATGATACCGCAGTACAAGGACAAAATGATTGACTTCAACAATTGGCTAAGCTTCTAGTGTCATTCTAAGGGGATCCAGTATCTGTCTGCTTGGGATGACATGGTCAACAGACCACGATGCTTTGCCACAGATGGCCTGCACCTGTCGCCCCTGGGATTCCAGATACTGGCTAAGGCTCTTGCTGCCTCTATAGTGTCTTTTTTAGGCAGGGTTCAAGTAACAAATTCACCACCATAACAGGAACAAGCAAGCAAAAACTGAGGGTAATGCTACTCAATGCTAGAAGCCTAAATTTCAAAATGCACTCACTCGAGGCACTCCTTAAAATGGAGAACATCGATATCTGTGCAGTGACTGAGACCTGGTTCAAGGCTCCAGAGAGCACCCCTGCACTACCAGGCTATAACTCATACCACACTTTTCGGCCATGTAACCTGGACCGAAACACCAAAGGTGGGGTTCTGTCTATATTCATTAAGGATAGCCACACCTCCAGGCTAGTTGCTCAGCATAATGCATAAGAGGTTATCCAAGTGCAACTAACTCTTGGCAAAACTGCAATCCAAATTGTAGCTTGCTACAGATCCCCCACCATGCCCCAGGATTCCCACTCCTCTTTTTTTGATGTACTGGAAAATATTAGGGTTCAACCAAACACTCTAATAATGGGCGACCTCAACTACCTCACCATTAACTGGGAAAACTACTCATGTACCAACTCCTTAGTGCAACGCTTTCTGGAATTCATAAACTCCAATGCCCTAGATCAACTTATCCACACCCCCACCAGGGGCAACAATATCCTAGACCTAGTCATAGGTTCATAGGTTCATAGGTTCATACTAGGCTATCTGCCCAAGGGCATTTATAAGCCTAGCCCATAGTTATGTGGCTTTCGCTACCCCTTTAGTTTGAATAAAAACTATGCCTATCATTTTGCTGTGCCTCTGTCAAGCAGTGACACTGAAGTAATCCCTGGGGTATATCTGCAATCTCCCATCCATTGGTCAAGATTCCTCTTGAACAAGGCCAGCGAGGTGCTCTGCCTCACATGTACCGGGATTTTGTTCCACAGCATAGGGAGTCTCTGGGTGATGAATCTGTCCCTCCAGCATGTTCTATTTATAACCGTGTCAAGGTTTAAGTCTCCGCCCTTGTGGTTCTGAGGGATCTAGATTTTTGAGGTGAAGCATATTCATCAAATCTGGGTTTGACATGGCCTTATATGTCAGGCACAGGTCACCTCTGAGCAAGCGGTATGAGACTGAATAGAGCTGGAGTTCTTTCAGTCGGGCAGCATAAGACATATTTTGAGACCCTTTATCCTTTTGGTGAGGAACTTTTGGGGCCTTTCAAGCTGCAGCAGGTGTCTGGTCAGATACATTCGAACGGGCATTGTACTCAATCATAGGTCTAATGAGTGATGAGTACAGGGGACGATGACCTCCCTTGATCTAGATGTGAATTCCTTCATGATCAGGTGGGCGATATAGAAGGTTTTCCTAACTACTTTAGCAACATGAGTGTCAAGCGAAAGGCTACTGTCAACCTGGGTCCCCAGATCCCTGATGACTTTTTCTGTGCTCAGTGGATTGCCACCTATATGGTAGCTAGGGGTAACCTTGTTTTTCCCAAAGGGTATGACTATGCATTTTTGGCGTTTAACTTCAGGCCATGGCTCTGGCACCAGTTATCCGTTTCTGTGAGGCCCTTCTGGAGGATATCTGTGTCAGATGTGTTTTCGACTATGGCGCCCAGTTTGCAGTCATCTGCAAACTTTGTCAGCCATAACCCTCCTGTGTTTGCTTGTACTTCAGAAAAGTAGATGCCGAACAGGAGTGGACCCAGGACTGAGCCCTGTGGGACACCACTTGTGACAGGCTTTGAGTCTGACATGGCTCCAGCAACTCTGACCCTGTGGGTTCTGTCACTTAGCCAGTTTGCAACCCATCTTGTGATGTATGGGTTTACATTCAAGCTGATGAGTTTTTGATGATACCTGAGTGGGGTATTGTGTCGAAGGCCTTTGCCAGGTCGAGGTAGGCTGTATGGACTGCCTTTCCTCATCAATGGCCTTGGTGACTGTCTCGAAAAAGTCAACCAAGTTTAAGAGGCAGGATCTGCCTTTGACAAAGCCAAACTGGGTTGGATCCAAAGTCTGCAAGTTCCCTATGTCTTTATTTATGAGTTCCATTATGATCCTCTCCATGGCTTTGCAGATAAGGCTTGTCAAGCTAATGGGGCGGTAATTTCCAGGGTCTGTGGAGGCACCGCCCTTATGAAGTGGGACCACAGTCGCCGTGCGCCACTCCTTGGGTACGTATCCTGAGGTGAGGCTAAGATTAAACAGCTGTCCTAACTGTGGGTTTAATTCCTCGTTGAGTTCGTGAAGCACACAGCCAGGGACACCATCTGGTCCCATGGATGCTGTGTTTTTTGCCTTAGTGAGGGCAGTTCTCACCTGGGCGTTGGAGATGTTTGGGGGGCTACAATCCTCTGGAATAGATATCTCTCCTTTTGGGGGAGGGGAGAAGTTTGCACTGAACCTGTCAGCCAGTATGTTGGCAATGTGTGTAGGTTCAGTAATTTTCACATCATTTTGAACTAATTCTGAGCATATCTGGGAGTTTCCTCCTAGGTTTCTAACATAGCTAAAGAAGGCCTTATGATTCTCTTTAGAGTCCTTGGCGATTTTTCTCTCAAAATTTGCCTTGGATGATTTTATGAGAGCTCTTAGTTTTTACTTATAATGATCAAAGGTGTCTTACCTTTCAAGGATTTTGCTCTATCTTGTAGTAGCTTCCTCCTTTTGTTGTAGAGCTTGTTTATGGCTGGGGTCAACCAGACTGGACGCTTGCCTTTGGTACAGAGAGTCTTAGTTTTGTTTGGGATTGCCTGATCCATGCAGTCCTGTAGGTGCTGGTAGAAGGCATTTGTAAGTGATTCAGCGGTTTGAGTAATGTTTACCACTGGCTCAGGGGCCTTAAAGGAGAACACACTAGTTTTTAGAAGTGTGAAATCGGCTTTTGAGAGGTTTTTCACTGTGGTCTTTTTTGTTTCAGGTGGGGGCGGGATGAGGACCTCCAGCGAGATTAGTTTATGATCTGATCTCACCAGTGAGGGGTATACTTCCGGTGTTGAACATTTTGATCCCATGTTCGTGATGATGAGATCAAGTATGTTTTCTCCTCTTGTGGGGATGGTGACTAGTTGTTCCATGGCATTTGAGTTTATGAACTCCAGGAATTTTTGGGTTAGAGTGTTCGGGCTTGAGTAGTGTTCCCAGTCTATATTAGGGTAGTTGAAGTCACCTAGTATGATGGTGTTTGGAGATACATTTATCCCCTCCAATGTTTTCAGGAAGGCCATGTGAGGTTCCTGAGTTTGAGAGGGTGGCCTGTAACATGCTACAAATTGCAGAGCAGTCATTACCAACATGAGTGACTGTTGTTCCACTCCTAAAGTCAACTCCTCATTGGTCCGATCCGACCATAAGCTAATCACCCTTGATAGCCACATCCCACCCCCACCCCCCATTCAGGAAACCACAGTAAACAATTTCTCCAAAGCCAACTTCATGCTTCTTAAGACAGAAGTAGTGAACTTCATGACACCCATGCAGATGGACAATACAGTTACAACTGCTGAATCCTACACAAATGCACTCTATAAGCACTTACATGAGTGCATGGATCGTGCTATCCCAAACAGAACCAAGACGCTATCCTCCAAAAAAAGGAAGCCAATCTGGTGGTCCCCTGCAATAAACAAACTGTACAACAGAAGGAAGAAACTGTTGCAAAAGAGAGTAAAATCCCATGAGTGGAGGAGCTCCCTGGTCAGCCTCAGTAAGAAGCTGAGATCCCTTATAAGATCCTCCAAAGCTAGCTACTAAAATAAAATCGCCACTAATTCCAAGGACAACCACAAAGCATTCTATAGCTATGTCAAGACTCTCAATGGCAACACCCAGATCTGCTCTGAGTTACAGCACAAAGGCACAAAAATTACAGAACCAACTGATATTGCCAACATGCTGGCAGATAGGTTCAGTGCTAACTTTACCCCCCCCTCACCCCCTAAAGGGCCCATATCTATATAGGAAGAATGCAGAATCCCTGTAATCACAACTACGCAGGTGAAAGCTGCACTCTCTAAAGCCAAAAACACAGCATCCATGGGACCGGACAACATCCCAGGCTGCGTTTTACACGAACTTCAGAATGAAATGGCTCCTCACTTAAGCACCATGTTCAATAATAGCCTCGCATCAGGCTTTGTGGCCACTGAATGGCACACAGCAACAGTTATCCCACTCCACAAAGGGGGAGCCACCACTGATCCCAGGAACTATAGACCTATTAGCCTGATGAGCCTGGTCTGCAAGGCCATGGAACGTATCATCATGGAACTCATAAACAAAGACATTGGTAACCTCCAAGCTCTGGATCCCACCCAGTTCGAGTTTGTGAAAGGCAGATCATGCCTCCTGAACCTGATTGACTTCTTTGAGGCAGTCACCAAAGCTGTAGATGAGAGTAAGGTGGTTCACACAGCCTATCTTGACCTCGCCAAGGCTTTCGACACCACCCCCCATTCTGGAATTATAGCTAAATTCAATAAACTAGGCATAAATCCCTACGTCACAAGATGGGTTGCCAACTGGCTCACTGACAGAACCCACACTGTAAAAGTTGCAGACTCCAAATCTGACCTCAAACCAGTGATAAGTGGAGTACCACAGGGTTCTGTCCTGGGACCGCTCCTGTTTGGTATCTACTTCTCTGAAGTACAGGCTAACACAGAAGGCCTCTGGATTACGAAGTTCGCAGATGACTGCAAACTGGGAGCCATAGCCAAGTCCCCAAATGATGTGAACATCCTACAGAAGGGCCTCTCTGAGACAGATACCTGGTATCAGAGCCATGGCCTCAAGCTCAATGCCAAAAAGTGCAGTGTCATCCCCTTTGGTAAAAACTCTGTACCCATGAACTACCACATAGGCAGCAATCTACTTAACACCGAATGCATGATAAGAGACCTTCGGACCCAGGTGGACAGTAGTCTCTCCTTTGATAGTCACATCGCCACAGGGTTCTCATCCAGGAAAAAAAGAGGCCATCATTCCCCTCTACTTGACACTCATTAGACCCATTATAGAGTACAACACCCCTTTTGGAATGTACCTCACAAGACATCTGCAGCAGCTGGAAAGGCCACAGAAGTACCTCACAAAGAGGATTACGGGACTCAAACAAATGCCCTACACTGACCGCCTCAAAAAACTCCAGCTTTACTCCGTAGCATATTGCCTACTCCGAGGTGATCTCTGCCTAACATATAAAGCTGAGTCAAACCCAGAGCTGTTGGACATGCTACACCTAAAGAAATCCCAATCCCTCCAAGCTACATGCTCTAGGGACCTAAACCTTGTCACCACAATAAACAGGACATGCTGGAGGGATAGATTCCTATCCCAGAGACTTCCCATACTCTGGAACAGGCTACCCATCTATGTCAAGCAAAGTTCTTCATTAGCACTCTTCAAGAAAAATCTTGATGAGTGGATGGGAAATAGGAAATACACCCCAGGGATCACTTCTATGTCTCTGCTCGACAGTGGCACAGGAAAATAACTTTCTTGGGTGGTGTAAGCCAGGGAACCTTGTTGGCTAGGCTTACGTAGGCCCTTGGGCCGATAGCCTAGTACCTTCCTATGAACCTATGAACCTATGATGCTGAAGGCCTTGCAGTGATGCCAGACATATTTGCGCTCTATAAGATGGCCTAAACTAAATTTTTTCCTATTTTCCTAAGACCATGTTTGTGTGCTGTTGAGCTTAGAGCAAATGGAAAAGGCATGAGAAAAAATATTGATAGAGAAAAAAAGCTGACAGTAAATTATATGTAATCAATGGGTATATGTAGCAATGACCAGAGCAACAAGTGTGTTTAAGTGACACATTCATCCTTCTCACATCTCCTTACAACATCAGGAATGTACTTTGTGGAACACATTTGCAGACTTGTAGTGAATGGCAAATAATGTGAAAGTGAACAGGCAGTTCATATGCTATCAGCAATACTGACAATACTTGATTTAACAACAACAGAATGGTATCACAAAATGTGATTAAATATGTATTCAACCACTCTTTGTAAAATTATCAGCTATGTAGATTCAAACCATGCATTAGATGTCCTTTTTTTCCTAAGCTTAGTTCACTTATACCTTGTGCCACAGACAAAGTTACTTGGTAGGGGTCTTTTCTTTACTGACTACTATCCAGAGTGCTAATGGCCTTACAATGCAGCCAGGATTGTTTGTGTTCCATAAAGCAGACTAAATTAAAATTTTCACTTTTTTTCCTTTAGTTGTGAAAGTTCAGTTTGTGCTTTCAAGTGGCATGCAGATGCAGAAGACAGTATTTATCAAAATAATTCACACAAATTGATTTGGATAACAATTTGAAGGAATATGAAATGAATCACCGTGTATATGTAGCAATGAGTAGAGCTACTACTGCATTACACTGACATATTCAGCCTCCTTACATCTTGTCACATCACTAATATGTATGTTTCACAATATCAGGATGTAAGGTAATGTCATGAAAATGGAAAAGGGGACAGGTAACAGCAGAAAACATTTAATTTTTCACACAAACACAAATAATATTGACATAATTTAAAATGACATATCTGTCTGTCACTTTTAGTCAGTACTGACCTTACAGAGATAGGTGTATGACAACCTGAATTTCTTCAATCTGTACTGTCCAGAGTGTTATGGAAAGTGTACTGCCAAAGCCAATCTCAATTGCATTCTTGATGGCATTCCAAATTAAACTTGTCAGTTTTTACCTTGGGCAGTGTACTGCCATTCAGTGCTACTGAAAGTAGTAGAAGAGGCAACAGCCCCAGTGGAACGAGTTCTAAGAGAAGTAGACAAAGATTTGCCATGAAAAGAATAACAAAAAGAAATGACCGTAGATATCCAGGAGGAGATGGTTTGCTTAGAAAGAGCCAAACTCAGTGTCCTGGAATAAAAAGAAGCAAAGAGCTAGTCAGACTTACAAATGGTGTTAGTTTTATCCAAATAGTACCTGAACTGTCTGTGCAAATCCAAGGTATGCAAGACCCTCTCACTAGCATACTGAGGAGAAGGGAGTTGTACTGACTGATTCAAGGATGACTAATTTACCACATTGGGCATAAAAGAAGGATTAGTATGAAGGCACACCCTGTCCCTGTGAAAAGGCAAATAAGGAGAAATGGTCATAAGGGCCTGAAGCTCAGAAACCCTCCAAGTAGAAGTAAAAGCCAGCAACAAGACAGTCCTCCAGGTACAATGTTGCAAAGAAGCAGAATCTGCAGGCTCAAAAGGAGCCTGAATCAATTTTTCCAAAACAAAATTAAGATCCCAAGGAGGAGGACTAGATTTTCTTGGAGGCCTAAGATGCAGGACACCTTTAAGAAATTGTTTGGCCTTAAAACAAGAAGCCAAAGAAGGATTCAAGGGCAGACAAGTAGAAATGGCTGACAAATGGGTCTTCACAGAAGAATAGACCAAGCCAGACTGGAGCAACTCACACAATTAGGATAGGACCAAACGGCCCCCACTGAAAAAGGGTCCTGGTTATGAGCATGGCACCAGACAGAAAATCTTTTCCACTTGGACATATAATATTTTATGGTTGCAGGTTTCCTTGCCACCTGTAAAACTCTGAGCACATCTTCAGAAAAGAGGGGGCTAAAAGGAATCAGAATCCTATTACCCACAGTGTAAGTTGAACAGTGGACAAGTGAGGATGGATGGGAGACCCCTTGTACTGTGTGAGGAGGTCCAACAGGTGAGATAACTTATGGTGATTGCCCCTGATCAGATGCATTAAGAGGGGGAACCAGTGCTGTCTTGGCCAAAAGGGAGTCACTAGCAAGATTTTTGGGGAGTCTGGCTGAATCTTCTGCAACAATCTTGGAAGAAGAGGAAGAAGGAGAAAGCATAAAAAAGCATCCCCTTCCAAGGAAGAGAAAGGGCATCCATCTTCCATGACAGATGGCATTGTACTCTGGATCAGATAGGAGGCAAAAAGATCTTCCTGAGGAATGCCCTGCTGATGGAGAATGTTCAGAAATACATCTCTATGAATCATCCTGTGTGAGCCTGTGTTTTGGATCTGCTCAAAGAATCTGCCACAAGATTGTGCTCTGAAGGAATGGATACTGCCTGAAGAGTTAACAGTTAACTGATAGCCACTTCCCAGGCCTAAAGAGCCATCTTGCAGAGGAGGTAAGATTTTGTGCCTCCCTGCTTGTTGACATACCACATCACTGTAGTGCTGTCTGTGTATACCTTCAATGGGTCTGGAGACAACAAGGGGAAAAAATCCAGAAGGGCCAGAATCAGATTGCTCATCTTTTGATCTTGATATTGTCTGACTTCTGATAGGGGACAGAGACTCTGAACTTTCAGATGACTGCATGAAGCCCCCACTCCATGTTGGAGGCATCAGTGAACAGTTCTTGAGAAGGGAATGGAAGCTGAAAGGGCAGGCCTGGGTTGAGAGTAAACTGTTGAATCCACCTCTAAAATTCCTTTTTAGACATGGAAAGAGAGGTAAACTGAAATCCAAAGTATGGCAATGCTGCAGCCAAACCGACTTGAGGTACCATTGAAGCTTCCACATATGCAGTCTGGCAAGAGGGAGCACTGGAATGGAAGAGGCTATGTATCCCCAGGCCTGAAGAATCTCTATGGCTGGAATGGTAGTCAGAAGAAGAAGAAGAGAGTGAAAGAAGGCTGTCAATGACAAAACGTTTGGAGGTGGAAGAGAGACAAACATTGGCACTGTCTGAATCCTGCATCTCAGATACTCATGATCCTGACAGGGAATCAGGACAGACTTTTGGAAATTTGTAGTAAACTCCAGACTTTGAAGAAGAGAGATGGTGAACTCCAGATCCTGTAACAGGCGACTGGGAGAAAGTGCCTGAAGCAGCATGTTATCTAGATAAGTAAAAATCTGAATGCCTTGTAGCCTGCAGAAAGCAATCACAGGAGCTAGGTATTGTGTGAATACCTTGGGGCAGTAGGGAGACCAATGGGTAAAGCAGAAAACTGAAGATGAGAGGAAGAAACAGAGAAATGTAAAAGCTTCCTGAAAAGAGGGTGAGTAGGGATATGAAGGTAAGCATCCATCAGAGCCAAAGACACCAGAAATGCCTGGGGAAGTAAAAGAGTAAGCATCCAAAAAGAAGGGACCTAGAGAAAAGTGCTGAGCAGGGAGAGATTCAGAATATGTCTGCAAGTGCCTTCCTTTTGAGAAACCAGGAATATCCTGCAATAAAAATGCTTTCACACTTGGGAAGGGGGAACAGGCTGAATGGTTCAATAGGGACCCTAGGACCTCTGGGAAATGAAGAAGTTGCTCTAGAGGAGGTTGAGAGATCCCCAAAAAAGGAGGAAGAGACTTCCATGCCATAAAGTACCCTGACGGATGATAGCAAGAACCTAAGAATATTTAGTGATGAGAAGCCAATTTGAAAGACAAAGGGAAAACCAAAGGGAGAAGGGAACCTGGTCAAAGAAAAGGGGAGGGAACTGCCAAAGAGAAGCAGGCTTATCAGATAAGGAAGGCTTCTAAGACACAGAAGCCTGAGAAGCCTCAGCAGAGGAGGCTTGCTACCACCCTTTCTTCCCTTTGAGGCTTGGTGGAGCTGCCTGAAGAAAAAGCAGATTTAGAAGGATAATTACTCTGCAATTTAGGGATAGGAGAGACAAAAATATGTTTAGGTCCTGCAAGGTTTTGCCTTTCTCTTGAAGAGACATAAACAAGTTAGCAGCAGCAGTCCCAAAAAGATGTTTATTGTCCAAAGGAGCACCCAAAAACTTGGTCTTAATGTCCTCAGGCAAAGACTAGAGACAAAGCCAAGAATAACACCTCATGACAGATGCAAAAGCCACAGCCATGGAAGAGGCATCAGCAGCATAAAAGATAGACTTGATAGAGTAGTGAGCCACTTGAGAAGTAGACCCTAAAATAGATAAGACAGAAGATTTGCTTTCAGAATCAGGGAGGTCAGAAATAACCTGACAAGCCCAAGCAATCAAGGCCAGAGCATATCTGGTCATGAGCATCTGGTAATTAATAGCCATAAAGGCTAAAGAAAAAGCATTATAAATCTTCCTGTCCATTGCCCTACTATCCTTATCAGAAGGCAAAAGTATGTAGGAGGGCAAGAGGTTGTAAGGTTTGTCAGAAGAGACTGATACCATAGCAAGATTAGTAGAAGGACACAAATAAAAACTGACAATCCTTAGGGACCTTATAAAACTTAGCAGGTTTCTTAGAAGCAGGAGGATGAGAATCAGGAGACTTGGAAGCAGCAATGAAAGTATCTAACAAGGCAGCCAACACAGGAGAAACTGCAGAGGATTTAAGAATATGCACGTGTAGCAACTCATAATATCTCCTCTGAATATCAGACACTTGAGAAGAATTCCACTTAAAGTATTCCATCATCCTAGCAATTGTACCCCCAAAGGACAATTCCTCAAAAGGAGACTCAGGGCTAATAGACTCCTCCTCATCAGAACCATAATCCAACGGTGAAGGCATCTATGAAGAAAAGGGCAACAACCCCTCATCAGACTCCAGATCCTCATCTGAAGAATCTGGTTCCTTAGACTGTTTAGAAGGGGTAGAGGTCTGAGGAGGAGAAAGCACTGAAACTCCTTCAAGAGGCTTCAGGGCCATCAAGGCAGAAAATAATCACTGAATAAACTCTTGCCATTCCATTTGAGGATCCTTATGATAGATCTAAGCATAGTTTGTCATTTGTCTTTTCTTGGAAGGGACATTAGCCCTAACAAATACCGGAGGTTCTGACCCTTGGTGAGATTCAGAGTACCTGGAACCTCCTCCTTGACCAATATCTGTAGAATCCCCTCTAGGACCCTCCAAGATAATCAACCATGGTTCCCCTTTTCATCCAGAGCAGACACTTGCAAAGCCTCAGGGGATGTCCAGAAAGATGGATCCATGCTGGCCTCCAGTGGGGTTGTGGCAGAGGAATCTGATGAAGATGCTGGATGGCCTACAGAGCTACCACCCACATCTAGAGGGACATCCAGTGGAGGCTGAACATCTAAAGAATATAACTGAGACTTCTTGGCTTTCTTCTTACCTATTGGGAGTATCACAGGGTTAATGGATTCTACCATGCTACCCTGGGCTAACTGTTTAACCTGTTGGTTTTCAGGATAAATGGCCAGGGAAGACAAATGGCTTCTGAGTGTCTTAAGCACAAATGCCTTACAGATGCTACAAGAGGTATGGCCTTGGGAAGCACCCAAACAAAAGAGACACTGTTCATGACAATCTTTATGGGGAATCTGCCTCCCACACTGACATTTTCCCTTCTTAGATGACAAGAACTCGAGGTAAGCAAAATGATATAAAATAAAAGACCAAATGAAAGAAAAAATGTCCCTAACAGGGCACTTATCTGATGACTACGTATTCAGCACAGCAACAAGGTATTCAGACTGACAAGAGGTAATGATGTTCAGACTGGTGGCAAAGAAGTTCTGGCTGAGTCTGTATATCATCACTGTTGCACCCAACATCTTGAATGGGCATCATACTTGTGACTATCCCCCAACACAAACCAAATGACAGATAGCCCACAGACACAGTGTGCCACTCAACCACAGCCAATAAGGCAAAACAACGTACCCAACACACTAGTCATAGGTGACTCTATAGTCAGGCACACTGATGTCCCACTCACCAGGCTAAACAAGGAGAAGGTTACTGTCAGCTGCCTGTCGGGTGCCAGGATCCGACACATCACCCACACACTCAGGTCACTCCACAACAAGTACAAATATGACTCTGTCATTGTCCATGTTGGTTTGAATAACCTGAGACATAACTCCCTGGACTACATGAAAAGAGACATGGAAGAGCTCTCCAATCTTGTAGTCCAGGCAGGTATGACTCTAGCCCTGAGTAGCATTCTGCCATCGCCCAGAATGATACCGCAGTACAAGGACAAAATGATTGACTTCAACAATTGGCTAAGCTTCTGGTGTCATTCTAAGGGGATCCAGTATCTGTCTGCTTGGGATGACATGGTCGACAGACCATGATGCTTTGCCACAGATGGCCTGCACCTGTCACCCCTGGGATTCCGGATACTGGCTAAGGCTCTTGCTGCCTCTATAGTGCCTTTTTTAGGCAAGGTTCAAATAACAAATTCACCACCATAACAGGAACATGCAAGCAAAAACTGAGGGCAATGCTACTCAATGCTAGAAGTCTAAATCTCAAAATGCATTCACTCGAGGCACTCCTTAAAATGGAGAGCATCGATATCTGTGCAGTGACTGAGACCTGGTTCAAGGCTCCAGAGAGCACCTCTGCACTACCAGGCTATAACTCATACCACATGTTTTGGCCATGTAACCTGGACCGAAACACCAAAGGCCGAGGTGTGTCCATATTCATTAAGGATATCCACACCTCCAGGCTAGTTGCTCAGCATAATGCATCCGAGGTTATCCAAGTGCAACTAACTCTGGGCAAAACTGCAATCCATATTGTAGCTTGCTACAGATCCGCCACCATGCCCCAGGATTCCCACTTCTCTTTTCTTGATGTACTGGAATATATTAGGGTTCAACCAAACATCCTAATAATGGGCGACTTTAACTACCCCATCATTAACTGGGAAAACTACTTGTGTACCAACTCCTTAGCTCAACGCTTTTTGAAATTCATAAAGTCCAATGCCCTGGATCAACTTATCCACACCCCCACCAGGGGCAACAATATCCTAGAACTAGCATTACCAACATGAGTAACCGGTGTTCCACACCTGAAGTCAACTCCTCGTTGGTCCGATCTGACCATAAGCTAATCACCCTTGATATCCACATCCTGCCCCCACCCCCCATTAAGGAAACCACAGTAAAAAATTTCTCCAAAGCCAACTTCATGCTTCTTAAGACAGAAGTGGTGAACTTCATGACACCCATGCAGATGGACAATACAGTTACAACTGCTGAATCCTACACAAATGCACTCTATAAGCACTTACACGAGTGCATGGATCGTGCTATCCCAAACAGAACCAAGACGCTATCCTGCAAAAAAACGAAGCCAATCTGGTGGTCCCCTGCCATAAACAAACTGTACAACTGTTGCAAAAGAGAGTAAAATCCCATGAGTGGAGGATCTCCCTGGTCAGCCTCAGTAAGAAGCTGAGATCCCCTATAAGATCTTCTAAAGCTAGCTACAAAAACAAAATCACCACTAATTCCAAGGACAACCACAAACCGTTCTACAGCTATGTCAAGAATCTCGATGGCAACACCCAGATCTGCTCTGAGTTACAGCACAAATGCAAGAAAATTACAGAACCAACTGATATTGCCAACATCCTGGCAGATAGGCTCAGTGCTAACTTTACCCACCTCTCACCCCCTAAAGGGCCCATATCTATACAGGAAGAATACAGAGTCCCTGTAATCACAACTACACAGGTAAAAGCTGCACTCTCTAAAGCCAAAAACACAGCATCCATGGGACCGGACAACATCCCAGGCTGCGTTTTACACGAACTTCAGAATGAACTGGCTCTCCACTTAAGCACCATGTTCAATAATAGCCTCACATCAGGCTTTGTGCCCACTGAATGGTGCGCAGCAATAGTTATCCCACTCAACAAAGGGGGAGCCACCACTGATCCCAGGAACTATAGACCTATTAGCCTGATGAGCCTGATCTGCAAGGCCATGGAACATATCATCATGGAACTCATAAATAAAGACATTGATAACCTCCAAAGTCAGGATCCCACCCAATTCAGGTTTGTGAAAGGCAGATCATGCCTCCTGAACCTGATCGACTTCTTTGAGGCAGTCACCAAAGCCGTAGATGAGGGTAAAGGGGTTCACACAGCCTATCTTGACCTCTCCAAGGCTTTCGACACCATCCCCCATTCTGGAATTATAGCTAAACTCACCAAACTAGGTAGAAATCCCTACATCACAAAATGGGTTGCCAACTGGCTCGCTGACAGAACCCACACTGTAAAAGTTGCAGACTCCAAATCTGACCTCAAAACAGTGACAAGTGGAGTACCACAGGGTTCCATCCTGGGACCTCTCCTGTTTGGTATCTACTTCTCTGAAGTTCAGGCTAACACAGAAGGCCTCTAGCTGACAAATTTCGCAGATGACTGCAAACTAGGAGCCATAGTCATGTCCCCAAATGATGTGGACATCCTACAGAAGGGCCTCGCTGAGACAGATGCCTGGTGTCAGAGCCATGGCCTCAAGCTCAATGCCAAAAAGTGCAGTGCCATCCACTTTGGTAAAAACTCTGTACGCATGAACTACCACACAGGCAGCAATCTACTTAAAACCGAATGCATGATAAGAGACCTTGGGACCCAGGTGGACAGTAGTCCCTCCTTTGATAGTCTCATCGCCACAGTAGTCAGGAAGTCCTTCTATGTGGCACACCTCATCATAAAAGGGTTCTCATCCAGGAAAAAAGACGTCATTGTTCCCCTCTACTCGACACTCATTAGACCCATTATAGAGTACAACGCCCCTTTTGGAATGTACCGCACAAGACATCTGCAGCAGTTGGAAAGGCCACAGAAGTACCTCACAAAGAGGATTACTGACCTCAAACAAATGCCCTACACTGACCGCCTCAAAAAACTCCAGCTTTACTCCATAGCATATCACCTACTCCGAGGTGATCTCTGCCTAACATATAAAGCTATGTCAAATCCAGAGCTGTTGGACATGCTACACTTAAAGAAATCCCAATCCCTCTGAACTACACGCTCTAGGGACCTAAACCTTGTCACCACAATAAACAGGACATGCTGGAGGATAAATTCCTGTCCCAGAGATTTCCCATACTCTGGAACAGGCTATCCATCTATGTCAAGCAAAGTTCTTCATTTGCACTCTTTCAAGAAAAATCTTGATGAGTGGATGGGAAATAGGAAATACACCCCGGGGATCAATTCTGTGTCTCTGCTTGACATTGGCACAGGAAAATAACTTTCTTGGGTGGCGTAAGCCAGGGAACCTTGTTGGCTAGGCTTACATAGGCCCTTGGGCTGATAGCCTAGTACCTACCTATGAACATACAGCACTTACAAGGTCATAAGGCTTTAATATACAATCAGAATGTCGGGCTATCCTAAGCCGGAGATCCCTATAGTAAAGAATACTGCAACAGTGATATAGAAGGACATCTGGTATACCTCCAAAAAGAAAGGTAATTAGCCTGTGCATATATATGTATGTAAGGACTTGCTCTAGCAACAAAAGTAAGGCTTTATAGCATTTAAACAGTGGCTCATAAAAGTAAATTCCCTATCATACCAGAGATTTGCAAAATAAATGGTAGGATTAAGGCTCTGAGCTGTTAACAAGTTGCTTCTGGTAGTTAATGCCAAATGGTTTGATTCCTTCCACCTACATTTGCCTACTGAGTGACTGTGAACAAGTCACTTAATCAGACCGTGCTCATGGGTCACCTGTGAAAAGGGACACCTTACCCAGAAAGCACATGAATAAAATAAAATAAAATAAAATGACACATGAATAAAATAAAATAAAATAGAGCAAAATAAAAAAATGAATAAAAATAAAAATAAATAAAAATATGTTACAAAATTGAAATTTCTTTGTCATACATCTGGCAACAGTCTGTGAACCAAACATGGTGCAAAATACTATCCCTAAAAGTTAACTGCGTGACAGACACCAAAAAGGAGGTTTTTAGAGAAAGAAAACTATGTGCTAACTTAGTACATAAAACTGTTTATCCTGGAAAAATTAAAAAAAATGGTAATAAACATAGCAGCTCATTTGTTGAAATTAGAGCTGGTATAATGGAACACAAAAATAAGTTAGGTGTTAATAAGCCACCTACTGCTGACAGATAACAAGGTAAGGCTGTTTTAGAGAAGATTGTGGTAAAACAGTTATGTCTGCCTGCAACAAATTTAGAGCTACAGGGGAAGACATCACAGAGTATTAAAGAAATGTTCGTAGATATATATATATATATATATATATATATATATATATATATATATATATATATATATATATATATATATATATATATATATATATATATATATATATATATATATATATATATATATACTTTTAAATACTAAGTGTCCATGGAAGGTTGAATGATGTGATAGAAAAACAAAATGATATGGAGCAGTTGGCATATGAAATGGAAAAAGTTAAGGAAATGCAAAAAGAGACAGAAGGCATTATAACCAAGAATGGAGAACTGGAAAAGCCATATCCAGATGGTACTGTACAACAGATAAAACTAGAGGAAATGGTTCCTAAGCATAGGAATGAAATACACCATCATAAATATGAGCTTGCAGAGGCAGAAAAAAATTGTTTATGGATTTCAACAGAGTCATCAAGATCTAGTGACTGTCATAAGCTGAAAAATTGTCAAATCAAAACTGATAAAGAAATTACTGCTTTGTTGAAAAGGTTCTCTGAATCGTCTGAGCAAGTTAATGCAATGAGACAAAGTAGCTCCAAGCAATTTGATGTAAGAAGCAAAAACAAACAAGAAAGTGTCTTAAGTAAATAATTGATTCAGCTGTATATTACTGAGCCAAACTAAAAAAAGTATCGGTCCAAGCTTTGGAATGCAAATTATGTGGATGCACTTTCATGCTATCTTGCAGCAATATTTTCAAAGTTTGTAGAATAAACATATTGGGTGGTATTCATAGCTGTTATGTGAATATGTTAAGGCAATCGGCATGATTTGTGAATAAACACAGCCAAGGCAGGATTCATAGAGGCCATTAATGGGAATGCATGATGGCCATGAATAAACCTATGCAAATTCAGTAATAATAAGATGGTAATGAGAAATTATATAAAATGGCATATGCTAATAAATCCTTTTCCCACCTGTTTGCGATTCATAGTCACTATTTAGCAGGCATATTTCTGTGCTATCCACTGATATGTTATAAAAGATGGGATCACTCCTTTTCATTCGATTTTGCAATTGGTAAAGATACTTTTGGTATTAGATTTGTTATTTCCTAGTGAACTGCTTGCCTTGCTTGAAACAAAACTGCTTGCACCCAACAATGCTCACTGGCCAAGAGAGCAGAAACACTGACAGAGAATTACACATTATAATTTTGATAATCAGGAAATCCTTAATAAACTTTAGAGCAGACAGAGATATTGTAAGGTTCTTAGTAAGCAGAGCAAAAGCAGCTGAATCCAAATTCAGCTACAGACAAGTGACAAGTGGAGCACCTCAGGGTTCAGTCCTGGGAACACTCTTGTTTGGCATCTACTTCTCTGAAGTACAGGCCAACACTAAGGGACTCTGGCTAACAAAGTTCACAGATGACTGCAAACTGGGAGCCATTATTGAATCCCCAAATTATGTGGATACTCTACAAAAGGGCCTTAAAGAAATAGATGCTTGGTGCCAGAGCCATGGGCTCAAGCTCAATGTCAAGAAATGTATAGTTATCCCCTTTGGGAAAAGAACATGTACCCATGAATTAACACATAGGTGGCAGTACACTAAACACCGAAAGTGTGATAAGAGACTTAGGGACTCAAGTGGACAGTGGTCTCACCTTCAATAACCACATTGCCACAACAGTCAGGAAATTCTTCTATAAGACACACCTCATCACTAAGGGCTTTTCATCCAGAAAAAAGGAGGTCATTGTCCCACTGTACTCATCCCTCATTAGACCCATTATAGAATACAACACCCCATTTGGTATGTACCTCTCAAGATATCTGCAACAACTGGAAAGGCCGCAGAAATACCTCACTAAAAGAATCATAGTTCTAAAGCAGATGCCCTATGCTGACCACCTTAAAAACTCCAGCTATAATCTGTCGCATATCATCTACTCAGAGGCGATCTCTGCTTAACATACAAGGCCATGTCAAACCCAGAGCTGTTGGACATGCTACACTTAAAGAAATCCCAATCCTACAGAGCCACATGCTCCAGAGATCTAAACCTTATCATCATAATAAACAAAACATGCTGGAGGGATAGGTTCCTGAACCAGAAACTCCACAGACTCTGGAATAGACTGCCCATACATGTCAAGTAGAGTGCCTCCTTGACCCTCTTCAAAAGGAACCTTGATGATTGGATGGGAGAAAGGAAATTCACCCTGGGGATTACGTTAGTTGCCCTGCTAGACAGGGGTCCAGGGAAGTAAATAGTGTGGGAAGAAATAGCCAGGGAATTGTTATGGCTAGGCTTGTATAGGCCCTAGGGCAGATAGCCTAGTACCAACCTATGAACCTATGAACCTATGAGCATGTATGGTCCTCATGCTATTAATGGGGGATGGGTGGCCTTCCTATCCCTGTGGATACTGAAGTTTATATAGCCCTCTCTATACTTGCCAAGGAGACCTTCCAGAGACAGACTGGAGACATGTGGGGTATTTTGCAGGCTTCTGCCTCAAAGACACTTCAGCAGTTTCTGGACATACTCTTGCCATACCTCTCAACTTCTCAGAGCAAGAAATCTGCACAAAACCACAAATAATGGGGGACAAAGGTTCAAAAATAGGGACACTTTTTAGATATTGCTCTTCCAAACTTGGAATGTTGATAGAATAACAGGTTTTTTATTAGCATGAATTTTTTTGAAGGATATGTAGTCTATATTTCAAATTTCTGCCATTATTTTCTCACGTTAATCCTCAATTATTTGCCATTGATTTGATAGACAAACACAATTTTTTGAAAAACAGACCAAAAATATGAAATAAAAATCTGGACGTTCTGCAAAAATCTGAACAATTGAGAGGCATGACTCTTGGCATGTGTGGATCAGTACATTACTTTCCAGTGTCACCTCAGAACCAGTCCTAGATGACTATACATGCCTTCTATACGGTGACAGTTTTCCCTGAGGTACTTAGTGTGAGAGGTTGTACCCATGTTGCAATTAGGGTCCCTTCTGGTCCACTGAGGAGCATTACCATAATAGGAAGAGATACCATTTCATCAACTACCAGGTAGAGTGTGATACATGGGGGTGCATCAATAACATCTCTGCTTAGCATCCTTGCAGTGCACATGATCCCTATATCACCCATATCACCTCTTGCTGCATGGTAGGATGCCCGATGGTCATTTTGTTGGTAAATGAAAAATATATGTTTTTTATCATTTAAGTTGTTATTCATAGTATAATGTATTGCTTAATACTAAATCCCTTTTCCTTTAATTCATCTTTCCCCCTTTTCTTTTTTTTCTTTTTTTTCAGCGGATGCTGGATATCCACTAGAGCTATGGCTCATGAAACCAGTGAGAAATCCAAGTAGAGCTACAGAAGATAATTTTAATATAGTGCTATCCCAAACTAGTGTTGTCATTGAGAGGATGTTTGGCATGCTGGAAAGCCATTTCATATGCCTGGAAGAGATTGGGGATGCCCTTCAGTATGACCCAGCAACTGCATGTTGTTTACTATGTGCTGTATTCTGTACATCATGATCATGCACCAGTCTGATGGTGAAGTGATCCATGCTGTCACAGCAGCTTTCATTTCTAGTCTTACTATAATTAATGATGATCAGATGGCAGCAGTTAGAAGGGACCCCATGTGGAAGGCTTGTGCACAGGATATGGCTGCACAGGTAAAGCGATGGTGTCAAGTCCAGATTTATGGACCATGACATTCAGGTTAGTGTTTCCATTTTTATTCAAAAACAAAAAGAGTAGAACTGATGCATGCAGTGCTATGTGTGGGCTATGCTGTGAGATGCATGGTCAACTGACACTGTTCAGTTGACATTCCCTCTCATCTTCATTTTTTCCCAGAATGTGTCATCATATTACTGTTTATAAAAGTTAAGCCTGACTTCTCAGTGATAACACTTAGGTGATGTAATAAAGCATTAATTGCATATAAGGTATACTTATAATTTTAAGTGATTTGCATTTGACATAGGTTCATAATTTGTAATGGAATGCAAAATGTATCACATGTTTATCTTTATTGTGCAATAGTCCGTAAATTTTAAGTATGATATATTACAAATGATTTACTTTTCTCTCTTAAGTTACTGCACATAGATTATTTCATTATGTCATACAAATCAAGCTGTGTCCTCAGCTATATAAATCCTCATTTGTGCATTGCTGAGGGTTATGTGCTAACAGTGCCAATGTAGATGGCAAGATACTCGTGCAATATTTTTTCAGGTGTGTATTATTCTATGAATAGTGTAATTTATGTTTTTTGTAATTGTTAGGTGTACCACTGCTGTATTGAAAATCTTGATAATGGATGGTCACTTAATAGTGGTAAACATTACAATTTGCATGTAATGGTATGGACCTTTCTTTCAAGAATTTTTTTTAATTGTAAGCAGTAACATTATTGAAATGAAATACGTGGGAATGCTAATCCTCTTACTACTTGGTTACATTGTGCTTATACATATTATTCATTTATTTCTTTTGTTCTTTCTTTCTTTTATCTGCCTTTATTTATTTATTGATTTATTTTTGTAAACACATTACATTAGAAATTAAACCTTAACATTATTGTATTAAGACATGTTAGTAAAATGATAACATTTCATATTGTAAGTACCTGACATGCCTAGCCTGATTTACAGCTGGTCAAGGTCAGATGTGCCATAGACAATGTCTCCTAAAGATAGGGTAAGTGAAGGTGCATTTGATGTGGAGATAGGCCTGTCACATGAGCTGGATGGTGACCTGTTGTGATGACATGACCTACATGACCATTTCTAGCTCACTCTCTGTTCCTGTGGTTGTGGGGGACACTGGTATTGAGATGCATTGGTTGTCTCCCTGTAGGACTTGTAGTGGAATATACCCATCTAACTTACTTTGTGATCCAGTTTGATTTCCTTTCGAGTTGCATACCTGCTGTAGGGTGTGTGCTCCTGCCATTCAACTTGGCAACTATGTGCCATTTTCCTCAGGCTGTTTCATAAATATAACTATGTTACAGTTATCATCAGTCATTCTGCTGCTATCTTCTCAAATTTACTGTAATAATGGAACTGCTCATTTCTGCTTCTGACCCTATGAAGACTTAAGTACTTACATTATTAACCATTTAGTGGAGTGCACTACTGTAAGGAGGTGTGGAGGGCACATACAATCTACACTATGTTCAATGTCATGATATGCAGCAATAGAGGGTTCAACTGTTAATGCAATCATTTAAGCAGAGCAGTCATTCTCTTTATGTAAATATGTTATGGAGGTGAAACTAACCTTCTTGAAAAAATGTTTGTGGGTGGTGCTGATGTGGGTATTTGCCAGTGTCCACATCATCTTTAACTATGCCTGTTCCATTATCATCTGTGTCACAGTTATCCCATGAATGGAGAGGAGGTACACCTCATCAGCTTGTTAAATGAATACGTGTTTGAGGGCCTTCTCCAGTACTGACATGGGCAATCACATTCTGCCTTGCCTTTACTCTGACATATTCTACCATATCATTTCTTGTACTGTGATAATGTGCTGTTCCTTTCCGCTACAGCATTTATTTATATAACCACTTGTTTCTCTGCCTTTGCCCTCTCAGATTGTCTGAGCCCCCCTTTTTAAAAGATATTTTCTATATGTCCTAAGGGCAGCCATGAGTATGTGGTTATTTTCAGTACTAAAATTGTCCTTTCTCTGAATGTATCCCTGCTGCTTGTTTCATGTACCCAAAACATGCAAACGTAATACACTGAGGCTTGATCCACTCATCAGCCAAAAAACACACCAATGAAAACATGCATGTTTCCATCACGAATAAATAAAAGGTATTTTGGTGACACAACACCCATCACCCAGTTTAAATGATGTTTTATTAACCTGTACTGCATCATCAACAAGTGCATAGTACTACTGCTAACACTTATCATGACACTACCATCTTATTCCATTGCTAACAGAAAAGAAAATCATTCCCCTATCACTTCTCTGCATGTTTACTGCCCTGATTTTTAATTCATAACTGAAAGTCACAAATACAACAGTAAAGTAGCTTGTATAGTGACGGAACAGTACATTGATGTCAATGTAACTCATCAGACCACACTCACTTCAAATAATGTGCTTTTGTCTGTATATCTTTCTCTATAAATATCAAAATATGAAAAAGGAATTCTTGCGAACATTTGTCTTCCACATTGCCATCAGTAGTACTTCCCAATACATTTTTCATTATTGCTGTCATGAATTCCCATTGATAAGTGACACTCTTGTCACACTATTCACATTTATCAACCACATCTAACAATCAAATCATTGGAAAACAGAATGTTCTTACTAATCAATGCTGTATTACCGGAATATGCCTGCTTACAAATTGTTTTATAATGTTATTGCTATTTTATCCAGCTTGCTAATCCTCACTGGTTTTTAAAAGCCTTGCCATCAGAATTGGCTGATCCCAACTAAATATAACGGTATGAAAGTTATTCACATGAAAAACAAGCTTATTTATGTGTACTGTATGCAGATTATGCTGAATTTTGCTTATCTTTATAAATTGCAGCAATTTGTTGGAGCAAATATCAACAGATTCACATAAGTAGTCTTTGGGTAGCTGTGTACATGTTGTGCTGAGGAGTTCTGATCCAAGCTAGCCTCAGGAATGAAAGAACAAACCTAATATTTCTCAAATATCACTATACTTAGAAAAAAGAAAATGGAGTTAGTAAAATGAAGTTTGCATAATCATGATACCTAATCCATGCCCATCCTGCAAACTGTGACACACCTTATCACCTCAAAACACTCAGTAGTTTATATTATAGGATAATAACATCAACAGGATCATTTATTTATAGAGTGAAGTAAAAAAAATACTGATGCAACACTGAAAAGGGCATGCTTAAAGATGCATGACCCTCAAGTTAATTGTTCAAATAAAGATGACAACATTCCAGCACAGAAGGAGAAACGATATATGAGCAACTTAAAAAGTGATGATTTCATCTATCCATCCGCAATTCCTTTTTCCCATTTTTGCACTTGGAGTTGGGGTATCACATCAACAGTGGGAATCATCTACAGTCAAGGTTTACACCTCCCGTTGGCTAGCCCTGCCATGCTACTTCTTCCACACCACACACTCGCATGCACACTCACATCCATGGTCAATTTAGAGTGTCCAGTCCACCTATTTTGGCTTCTAACATTTTGTAGACAGACTTATTTACAATGGCAAAGAAATGAAAAATTGTTCCTTTAAAAACAATTGTCGATGTGACAAAGTTGCTTGGTAAAACCAAACTTGCCAATAATAGCAGTTCCATGTCAAATGTCCCTACATGGTAGCTAGGTTTGGTTATGGTGATATAACCAGAGGGTGTGGTTCCAACCCTTTGAACCCCCAGCCCACACTTAACATTCTTCATTCTGGTACTGACACTTTAAAAGATGGAAGAACTGTGAATGCATGAGGCTGAGCACCAAGATAGTCTGACAAGGAGACCAAAATCATGGTTTACCTCTTAAATGAGTTGTACCTAGAGAAAATTGCAATATTAGAATGTGGCACAGAATGGCAAAAATTGACATCTGGCAAGAACTGGGTGAGCCCCTATCATTCCTGACAGGGATCACCTGCTCTGACCCCCAGTGCTACCACAGATGCAATGATCTACAAAGGTGTAGGTCTGACCAGCTGTCTGAGTGAGTAGACCAGGTGACAGCGAGAAGGCCAGGATTACACAGTAGATATTTAAAAATTTTTAAAAAGCTATTAAAAATAAGTCTAAAAACATACTAGATAAATACTGCATACATGCAGATGTATACAAGAATAAATATGTGTACATGCAAATATGTATCTATAGGTCAGCTAAAAGTATGACTTGCAATAAACATATCTGTAAATAAAAATTCTTATGTATACAAATACGGCATGTTTATGAGTATACAAGTTTTTATACAGAAATGCCAATGTATACGGTTAAGACATGATATATAGACAGATAGATGTAGATATAGATATAGCTATAGATATAGATATAGATATAGATATAAGTATACATTTATAGAAGTAACAATAAAGATATTGGAAGGGTACAAAGGCAGATACCAGCACCTTGCATAAACAAGGCTATATATAAGTTCTTATAGTCACACAAAGTCTCACAGGTTACGTAAACCTTCTCAAAGCCATTCAGCACTTAAACAAACATCAACCACCTCGTTCCACAGATAGTCTTCACTTCGCTATGGATAAGAAGTGGACAAACGTATTCCTTCCTTTAAAAAGTTTTATTTGGCTAGCGCTTTCACCCGTAGGCTTCCTCAGGCCATAAAAATATATATATAACAATTCCAAAGCATTTTATACAATCTCATGTGATGCCAGTGAGATCATTTCCTGTCATCACAATAATTAGTTCATTAGCATATTTAATTATTTCAAACTAATTTTATACATCAAATGCATTAATTTTCAAAGACCATATATTTATTTAAAACTATCAAAACTACAAAAAAATTATATACTTTCATGCATGACTAACCTTAAGCAATTTTAAAAAAATATATAAAAATATATATAAAACATTTTTTAAAATAAAACATTTCTAAAAAATCACATCCTTATGTCATACTATTAAAAAGTTTTTTTACGTAGGACATTATATGGATCTTATAATAAATAGAATTATACAAATACATAAATTCATATACTTATCCATGCATGTGTACACCATAAACATTAATTCTCCCTTTCTTATGTACGTCATATTCATATATTAACATGACTTTATATGGACCTTATAATGAATAAAGTTATACAGATACATAAATTCATATACACATTCATATATGTGTACATCATAAACATTAATTCTCCCTTTCTTGTGTACGTCATATTCATATATTAACTTTCAATTTCCTAGCCTTTAACACTGGTTTTATAGGAACTCTATCATTTAAACCTGGTGAATGATCAGCTCTAAGCTTAATAATCCATCTCATTTCATTCTCCTCAGTTCTATTTACTATATCTCCACGTCTAATGGTTACACAATTCTTATATATAGCCAAGAATTTAAATTCATGGTCTATAGATGTATTAAGGGCATGTTTCGATAGAGCATTATTTAAAGATTTTGTTTTAATATTATACAGATGATCTCTGATGCGGTCCCTTAGTCGTCTATCCGTCTTGCCCACATAAAATGCATGGCAACATGTGCACGTAGCAAGGTAGACAACATGGGCCGTATCACATGTAGCTTGTATAGAAAACTTGAATTCTTGCTGTGTAACAGGGTGTATAAAACTAGCAGCATCATCAATGGACGCACAATATCTACACTTATGACAGGGTTTAGTTACACCAGTTACTTTATTCTGATGCCCACTTCCTACTCTATTTGGGCCACACAACATTCTATATAAATTCATTTTATTTTTATATATAAACCTAGGGTAATCACCTACTACACCTAGAATTCTAGAATCCACTGTCAATATTTGCCAGTATTTCTGGTATATATTTCTTATATCCATGGCATCCTGTGTATTATGCATTAATATTTGAACCTCCTCACCTCTACCTTTATTATTATCAGCTAAGTCTAGTTCCACCCTCTTATTAGCAAAATATGGATGGGCTACATCTGCTCTCATTCGCTCTACTTTATATAATTCCTCATCTATCTCATCTATCCTATATGATCTATCTATTAATTGTTGTTTCAAGGTACATATTCCATTTCTGTATCCATTGTCGGTGGAGTTCAAACGTGACACCCTCATTCCCTGTCCTTTAATTATGTTTTAAAGACAAACCCGGGGTGCATGCTACTTCTATGTAGCAATGAATTCCTATAACAACTTTTCCTGTGTACCCCTGTATTAAGAAGGCCATCCGATAACTTCTCAACGTACACATCCAAGTAGGATATTTTTTCTAAGGAGGCTTCCATAGTAAAGTTTAAATACTCAGTCATCGAGTTCACTTTTACTAAAAATTCATTCAGTTTATCTCTGAGTCCCATACAAGGAACAAATCATCCACAAATCGTGTATAAAATTTCACATTCTCCTTAAATTCATTCATTTCAAAAAGGTACTTCTCCTCCCAATCAGCCATTACTAGATAGGCGTAGCTATTGGCACATGATGTGCCCATAGCTATGCCATCTTTCTGTATGTATGCCTGATTATTGAATATAAATACATTGTTATACAAAACTAATTCCATCAGGTCACAAATCTCATCAATGTATATGGGCTTAGAAGAATCCTCCATTTGGAGACGTCTCCGGACACATTCTATGCCTTCTTTGTTAGGAATAGATGTAAATAAGGACTGAACATCCAATGTCACTAGCCAATAATTATTATTGTCACTAGATACTTTAGGCATCTGTTCATACAACATTATTAGAAATTGCTTAGTGTCTCTCAGTATATATAAATAATTGTTAACCACTGGTCTGAGTAAAGATTCTAAATATAGTGATATAGGTTCAGTTACCCATCCTCTCCCTGCGACTATAGGTCGCATAGGTGGGTCGGTTGGGTGTTTATGGATCTTCGGAACCCCTTGTATACAGGGTATTGTAGGATGATTAATTATACAGAAATTGTATAAACTCTCTTCTAATCTTCCTTGTAAATGTAACATATTCAGGGCCTAGAAACCCGCTCAATTACTTTATCCACTCTGTTTAATCCAATCCTAGTATAATATTGTTCATCTTTTAACATCTCTTCCATACTTCTAATATATTGCTCCATGTCCATAATTACAACAGGTCCGCCCTTGTCAGCAGGCCTTATCATTATATTACGATCACTCTTTAAATCATTCAATGCTCTACGTTGCTTAAAAGTTAAATTACCATACCACCTTCTTTCACTATTCCTTTTATCATGTTCATATAATTCTTGTTCAACCAATTTTGAGTATGCATCAATCAAAGGATGTAAGTTCGAGTACTAGGTTTTCTAAGCTGATATCTATCATGTGTACCTTGGCCAAAATCTAACTTTAATTGTAAATTACGTGTAAATAACTTTAAATCAACAATTGTTTGTGTTACATCACTTTTGATAGCTGGTATAAATTTAAGTCCTTTCTCTAGGACTATTCTCTCATCTACAGATATTTCTCTTTTAGATATATTCCAAACTAGGGATTCTTGGTCCCTTGCCACATTTTCTTCAATGTTGGCCCTACATACTCCTGGTCTGCTGCTCTCTTTTTCTGTCGCCCCCTGCTCATTGAGCGGTCCCTTTCCCCCCTCCATTGTTCTGCTATGGGAAAAGGGGCATTACTATGTGGGCCATTTATCCCCTTATTTTCTAGGCTAACATTACTAACCTTTTTCCTCCCTAATACTTCTGTTGTATCTAATTCAGCTATCTCTATTATTTCATCCAATGATGTAATTTCTTTTCTATTAGGCTCTTTTATTTCCATCCCTTCCTTATTAAAAGTAGGTAAAAATACATCATTTGAAACATTCTCATTATGTATTAATGCTGTGGTAACCATCGCATTTGATTTTTTATTTATTAGAACATTCTCCTTTCTGACAATAGATTTCCCTTTACTTATAGTATTGTCACATATAGTACTCATTGGTATACCATTGTTTTCATTTCTACCATTTACAACATATTTACCATCCATTTTACCATTTCTGTCTGTTTCCATTTGGCCTAAATGGGTCTGAGTCTTCGGCCAAGTGAAGACTTGCCCTTTAGAAAAATCTTGTACATCCCTTGTAATTTTACCTTGTTTCTGCTCAAGTAACTTTTTTTCATATAAATACACATCATCTAACAGTTTTTCCAACATATTGTCCAACATTACACATGGAAATATCTCATATAGATGTAGTAGTTCTTTTATTTGCTCTCGTAGAGCTACTTCTTGTGGTTTAAAGTAAGCAATTAATAGTTCCATATAACGCATACTCATTTCAATATTTATCTGCTGCCACATGTATAACAATTCAGGATATAAAGTACCTGTTGCGGGCATTTTCAAAATGCATAGTCCTCGTGGAATTATCTTTCGATTAATGCAGACCTCAAAGTGTTGCCGCTGCAACTGTAGTTTTTTAATTTGATAAAATTGTGTTCCATTTCTCCCAGAAGCGTTGATAAACCCTTACAATCCATTTGAACAGTTCCTTCCTCCACAGAGTCGGAAATGACATCATATGCAAGTAGCGGGTTCACATCACCGGCAACAGCATTTTCAAATCTGGATTTGCTGATATTAGCTACTTCTGGTTTATACGGCAACTCTATAGCTGTAGATGGTAATTCTGCCATATTTACGGTATAGAGACAGAAAACAGTAATCAATAAAAATAGAAACACTGTCGCTATTTCGTAGGTACCTCTTCCTATAAAAAGAACGCAAACAAGTAACAATAAAGATATTGGAAGGGTACAAAGGCAGATACCAGCGCCTTGCATAAACAAGGCTATATATAAGTTCTTATAGTCACACAAAGTCTCACAGGTTACGTAAACCTTCTCAAAGCCATTCGGCACTTAAACAAACATCAACCACCTCGTTCCACAGATAGTCTTCACTTTGCTATGGATAAGAAGTGGACAAACGTAGTCCTTCCTTTAAAAAGTTTTATTTGGCTAGCGCTTTCACCCGTAGGCTTCCTCAGGCCATAAAAATATATATATAACAATTCCAAAGCATTTTATACAATCTCATGTGATGCCAGTGAGATCATTTCCTGTCATCACAATAATTAGTTCATTAGCATATTTAATTATTTCAAACTAATTTTATACATCAAATGCATTAATTTTCAATTTTCAATTTTGAAAATTAATGCATTTGATGTATAAAATTAGTTTGAAATAATTAAATATGCTAATGAACTAATTATTGTGATGACAGGAAATGATCTCACTGGCATCACATGAGATTGTATAAAATGCTTTGGAATTGTTATATATATATTTTTATGGCCTGAGGAAGCCTACGGGTGAAAGCGCTAGCCAAGTAAAACTTTTTAAAGGAAGGAATATGTTTGTCCACTTCTTATCCATAGCGAAGTGAAGACTATCTGTGGAACGAGGTGGTTGATGTTTGTTTAAGTGCCGAATGGCTTTGAGAAGGTTTACATAACCTGTGAGACTTTGTGTGACTATAAGAACTTATATATAGCCTTGTTTATGCAAGGTGCTGGTATCTGCCTTTGTACCCTTCCAATATCTTTATTGTTACTTGTTTGCATTCTTTTTATAGGAAGAGGTACCTACGAAATAGCGACAGTGTTTCTATTTTTATTGATTACTGTTTTCTGTCTCTATACCGTAAATATGGCAGAATTACCATCTACAGCTATAGAGTTGCCGTATAAACCAGAAGTAGCTAATATCAGCAAATCCAGATTTGAAAATGCTGTTGCCGGTGATGTGAACCCGCTACTTGTGTATGATGTCATTTCTGACTCTGTGGAGGAAGGAACTGTTCAAATGGATTGTAAGGGTTTATCAACGCTTCTGGGCGAAATGGAACACAATTTTATCAAATTAAAAAAACTACAGTTGCAGTGGCAACACTTTGAGGTCTGCATTAATCGAAAGATAATTCCACGAGGACTACGCATTTTGAAAATGCCCACAACAGGTACTTTATATCCTGAATTGTTATGCATGTGGCAGCAGATAAATATTGAAACAAGTATGCGTTATATGGAACTATTAATTGCTTACTTTAAACCACAAGAAGTAGCTCTACGAGAGCAAATAAAAGAACAACAACTACATTTATATGAGACATTTCCATGTGCAATGTTGGACAATATGTTGGAAAAACTGTTAGATGATGTGTATTTATATGAAAAAAAGTTACTTGAGCAGAAACAAGGTAAAATTAAAAGGGATGTACAAGATTTCTCTAAAGGGCAGGTCTTCACTTGGCCGAAGGCTCAGGCCTATTCAGGCCAAATGAAGACAGATAGAAATGGCAAAATGGATGGTAAATATGTTGTAAATGGTAGAAATGAAAACAATGGTATACCAATAAGTACTATATGTGACAATACTATAACTAAAGGGAAATCCATTGTCAGAAAGGAGAATGTTTTAATAAATAAAAAATCAAATGCGATGGTTACTACAGCATTAATACATAATGAGAATGCTTCCAACGATGTATTTTTACCTATTCTTAATAAGGAAGGGATGGAAATAAAAGAGCCTAATAGAAAAGAAACTACATCATTGGATGAAATAATAGAGATAGCTGAATTAGATACAACAGAAGTATTAGGAAGGAAAAAGGCTAGTAATGTCAGCCTTGAATATAAGGGGATTAATGGCCCACATAGTAATGCCCCTTTCCCCATAGCAGAACAATGGAGAGGGGGAAGGGACCGCTCAATGAGCAGGGGGCGACAGAAAAAGAGAGCAGCAGACCAGGAGTATGTAGGGCCAACGTTGAAGAAAATGTGGCAAGGGACCAAGAATCCCTAGTTTGGAATATATCTAAAAGAGAAATATCTGTAGATGAGAGAATAGTCCTAGAGAAAGGACTTAAATTTATACCATCTATCAAAAGTGATGTAACACAAACAATTGTTGATTTAAAGTTATTTACACGTAATTTACAATTAAAGTTAGATTTTGGCCAAGGTACACATGATAGATATCAGCTTAGGAAACCTAGTACTTTTATACCGAACTTACATCCTTTGATTGATGCATACTCAAAATTGGTTGAACAAGAATTATATGAACATGATAAAAGGAATAGTGAAATAAGGTGGTATGGTAATTTAACTTTTAAGCAACATAGAGCATTGAATGATTTAAAGAGTGATCGTAATATAATGATAAGGCCTGCTGACAAGGGCGGACCTGTTGTAATTATGGACATGGAGCAATATATTAGAAGTATGGAAGAGATGTTAAAAGATGAACAATATTATACTAGGATTGGATTAAACAGAGTGGATAAAGTAATTGAGCGGGTTTCTAGGACCCTGAACATGTTACATTTACAAGGAAGATTAGAAGAGAGTTTATACAATTTCTGTATAATTAATCATCCTACAATACCCTGTATACAAGGGGTTCCAAAGATCCATAAACACCCATCCGATCCACCCATGCGACCTATAGTCGCAGGGAGAGGATGGGTAACTGAACCTATATCACTATATTTAGAATCTTTACTCAGACCAGTGGTTAATAATTATTTATATATACTGAGAAACACTAAGCAATTTTTAATAATGTTGTATGAACAGATGCCTAAGGTATCTAGTGATAATAATAATTATTGGCTAGTGACATTAGATGTTCAATCTTTATTCACATCTCTTCCTAACAAGGAAGGCATAGAATGTGTTTGGAGACGTCTCCAAATGGAGGATTCTTCTAAGCCCACATACATTGACGTGATTTGTGATCTGATGGAATTAGTATTGTATAACAATGTATTTATATTCAGTAATCAGGCATACATACAGAAATATGGTGTAGCTATGGGCACATCATGTGCCAATAGCTACGCCAATCTAGTAATGGCTGATTGGGAGGAGAAGTACCTATTTGAAATGAATGAATTTAAGGAGAATGTAAAATTTTATACACAATTTGTGGATGATTTGTTCCTTGTATGGGACTCAGATAGAGATAAATTGAATGAATTTCTAGTAAAAGTGAACTCGATGACTGAGTATTTAAATTTTACTATGGAAGCCTCCTTAGAAAAAATATCCTACTTGGATGTGTACATTGAGAAGTTATCGGATGGCCTCCTTAATACAGGGGTACATAAGAAAAGTTGTTATAGGAATTCATTGCTACATAGAAGTAGCATGCACCCCGGGTTTGTCTTTAAAAACATAATTAAAGGACAGGGAATGAGGGTGTCACGTTTGAACTCCACCGACAATGGATACAGAAATGGAATATGTACCTTGAAACAACAATTAATAGATAGATCATATAGGATAGATGAGATAGATGAGGAATTATATAAAGTAGAGCGAATGAGAGCAGATGTAGCCCATCCATATTTTGCTAATAAGAGGGTGGAACTAGACTTAGCTGATAATAATAAAGGTAGAGGTGAGGAGGTTCAAATATTAATGCATTATACACAGGATGCCATGGATATAAGAAATATATACCAGAAATACTGGCAAATATTGACAGTGGATTCTAGAATTCTAGGTGTAGTAGGTGATTACCCTAGGTTTATATATAAAAATAAAATGAATTTATATAGAATGTTGTGTGGCCCAAATAGAGTAGGAAGTGGGCATCAGAATAAAGTAACTGGTGTAACTAAACCCTGTCATAAGTGTAGATATTGTGCGTCCATTGATGATGCTGCTAGTTTTATACACCCTGTTACACAGCAAGAATTCAAGTTTTCTATACAAGCTACATGTGATACGGCCCATGTTGTCTACCTTGCTACGTGCACATGTTGCCCTGCATTTTATGTGGGCAAGACGGATAGACGACTAAGGGACCACATCAGAGATCATCTGTATAATATTAAAACAAAATCTTTAAATAATGCTCTATCGAAACATGTCCTTAATACATCTATAGACCATGAATTTAAATTCTTGGCTATACATAAGAATTGTGTAACCATTAGACGTGGTGATATAGTAAATAGAACTGAGGAGAATGAAATGAGATGGATTATTAAGCTTAGAGCTGATCATTCACCAGGTTTAAATGATAGAGTTCCTATAAAACCTGTGTTAAAGGCTAGGAAATTGAAAGTTAATATATGAATATGACGTACATAAGAAAGGGAGAATTAATGTTTATGATGTACACATTTATGAATGTGTATATGAATTTATGTATTTGTATAACTTTATTCATTATAAGGTCCATATAATGTCATGTTAATATATGAATATGACGTACATAAGAAAGGGAGAATTAATGTTTATGGTGTACACATGCATGGATATGTATATGAATTTATATATTTGTATAATTCTATTTATTATAAGATCCATATAATGTCTTACGTAAAAAACTTTTTAAAAGTATGACATAAGGATGTGATTTTTTAGAAATGTTTGATTTTAAAAAATGTTTTATATATATATTTTATATATATATTTTTAAAATTGCTTAAGTTTAGTTATGCATGAAAGTATATAATTTTTAATAGTTTTGATAGTTTTAAATATTTGAAAATTGATGCATTTGATGTATAAAATTAGTTTGAAATAATTAAATATGCTAATGAACTAATTATTGTGATGACAGGAAATGATCTCACTGGCATCACATGAGATTGTATAAAATGCTTTGGAAGTGTTATATATTTTTATGGCCTGAGGAAGCCTACGGGTGAAAGCGCTAGCCAAATAAAACTTTTTAAAGGAAGGAATACGTTTGTCCACTTCTTATCCATAGCGAAGTGAAGACTATCTGTGGAACGAGGTGGTTGATGTTTGTTTAAGTGCCGAATGGCTTTGAGAAGGTTTACGTAACCTGTGAGACTTTGTGTGACTATAAGAACTTATATATAGCCTTGTTTATACAAGGCGCTGGTATCTGCCTTTGCACCCTTCCAATATCTTTATTGTTACTTGTTTGCATTCTTTTTATAGGAAGACGAAATAGCGACAGTGTTTCTATTTTTATTGAATACCTTTATAGTAGTGATACAGCATAGAACTATGTGTATACATATATATATATATATATATATATATATATATATCTATATATATATATATATAAATATATATATATGGATTCACTTTATATCCTTGAAATACTGAAATATCGAAATTCAATATTTCAAAGCTATAAAGCTGAATTTTTGAAACCTCTAAAATTCAGAACTGCAAAATTCAAAATCTCGCACATTGGAGATTTTGAATTTCGCACTTCTATTGCAGACACACACACACACACACACACACACACACACACACACACACACACACACACACACACACACACACACCATCCTCCCCACACACAAACACAAGCTCTCTAATACATAAAAGCCCTCTGCACCTCCCCACACCCCCCTACTTAAATATTCTGATTCTGAAGTCGCACTACACACAAACACACACAAAACACCACCACTCAAGCTACATTCTCCTTGCACACACACATCACAGCAACAAAACACACTGACACACACCACAGCCCCTACCCAAAACCCTTAACACACACACACACTTACCTGAATCCATAACCACAGTGAAACCTCAGAAGTGTGAAATTCAAAACCACCCGTATTTGAGGTTTTGAATTTTGTGCTTCTAAGCTTTCACTGCTCTCAGGATTCAACTTTATGGGCTCGAAATACTGAATTTCGATATTTCAGTATTTCAAGCTTCGAAAGTGAATCCATATATATATATATATATATATATATATATATATATATATATATATATATGTGCAAACATAACGTAATATATTTGCATTGCCACATAATTTCATATATTGCAGGTATTAGATTAGTAATTAGTTGTGCTACACTAAGACAACTTTTAGAAAAAAATTGGTTTGTGAAGACCACAAACTACTTAGTAATCTGATATTTATGTAAGACATTCATTTTTTCCAAAATATTAACTGCACATATAATATGGCTGAACTCAGTTAGCCACCACACCCTAGGCAGAGACAATTTGGAGCTGGGAGTTAAAGTAGCAAGTAAATGACCATCATGGTCGATAGTGTGCAACTTAGGGCAAATTCCCATGATATTATTTAAAACTACAAGTATAGTATGCAAGGCAGAGATGTATGCAAAGATTGCAGAAAAGTACCCATATTATAACGTAATATATTTGCATGCCACATAATTTCATATATTGCAGGTATTAGATTAGTAATTAGTTGTGCTACGCTAAGACAACTTTTAGAAAAAAAATGGTTTGTGAAGACCACAAACTACTTAGTAATCTGATATTTATGTAAGACATTCATTTTTTCCAAAATATTAACTGCACATATAATATGGCTGAACTCAGATAGCCACCACACCCTAGGCAGAGACAATTTGGAGCTGGGAGTTAAAGTAGCAAGTAAATGACCATCATGGTGGATAGTGTGCAACTTAGGGAAAATTCCCATGATATTATTTAAAACTACAATTATAGTATGCAAGGCAGAAAGGTATGCAAAGATTGCAGAAAAGTACCCATCCCCAAAGAGGCAAGCTGTACACACACATAAAAAAGAAACAATTTGAAAGAAATTATGCTGTCTGTCTAGTTTAACTTGCAGAGAAAAAGAAATATTTATTAGCACAGATGGATTAGGTACAATGAAATTATAAAAATCTGTACTTTCCTGCTTAATAAATGAAAGCATACAGCAAGACTCAATAGAAATGTGTACAGAAATAAGAACACATTTTTTATTTGTTTAGGCACATTTATATTTATATAAAAGTAATCAAACTGTAGTAACAAGTTTAACAAATATTATGCTTCACATATATTACTAAATATCATTTAACCTAAGCACCATTACATAAATTATTCAATCCCTTTTTTAACAAGAAACATCTTTATTAAACCATCACTTACAACCTACATTTATATAATGAAAACAAACCTTAAGCAAGTGCAAGAATAACTTCAGAGCCTTGCTGATTAGTAAACATAATCATGTAAGAAAGATTTAAACACACATCTATGATAGGTAAATGTCTATGTCCTCTACATGCAGCAGAAGACAATAAAGCTCATGAGGAAAGACAACTGAAGAAGATTGATGGATGGTATCCATGAGTATGCAAAGAAAACTATTTCCATTCTAAAAAATGTTAAGTAATATTTTTTTTTCTGTTTTATGTATTTTGTAAGTATAAATGCAAAAGTAATTCACACACAAAAATAACAAAAGTAAAGTGTTTTCAATAAATAGTTGCAGCACAATCCCTATCAATCAGACTGTCAAATATATTACCATTTCTTCTGATACATCAGCTTATCTCATTAGCACCAGTAGACTGCAAATGTAAAAATTACTACCACTTGATAACAGTATACTGATTGTTCCCATGTTTCCAGTAATACTTCCCAGAAGTTTTTTTCTGACTCAACATTTAATAAAAATAAGAAATCACTATTAGTAAAGATAATTTTGATGTATTACTTTATAATTCCATTCACTTACATTCACTGTCTCCATTTCTTGTTTGTCTGTCCCCTCATTTCCTTATTTTAATTATGAATTACTTTGTCTTCCATTCTTTTGTTATTTCTCTCCCATTTCTGTTGTCTTCTGTCCTTTTTTTTATTTCTCTTGCATTTATGTTCATTTTAAAACAGGTCCAGAATCCCTAGAAGCAACTCAACCATGTTCTTCCAGGTCAGGGAGAGTTCACCCTCTGCCCATCTAGGGATGTCCTCACATGGTTAGGGAGGTGGCACCAATCCTGAATTTACCATGGCACAACAGCCTGGCAAGACCCACAGACCATGGACTTTGGGACGTGGTTGAGGATGTAGTTGAACAGGTAGTTGAGACACATCTTCTGCCAGTCCAGGATGCTCTTCACCGAGTTCAAGAGTCTATGTCCTGGTCAACATTTACCACTGCTCCACCACAGGACTCTACCTCCAAAACATTGAGGTCCTCCACTGAAACAACATTAGGTAATGGGAACATTGGATATCCTATGGGCTGGGTGTCCTTCTAAACCCAACTTCAATTCACATTCCACCTTCTATAATCCTCTCTCCTACTCATTCTAACCTATTTCATATCCAAACAACCCTCTTACATAAACATTTGAAAAATAAGAGTGGTCTGTCTACTGCCAGAAATATCATACCCCTACTCTTCCACCCCCCTCTAGTACAACATTATTAATGTGTTCTTCTGTTCTTCTGTGTTTCTTTCTTTGTTATATCTTCTGTTTTTCAATATTTCCTATCTTCCCCTTTCCAAACAAACAGGCTGCCAAATAAGGACACCCCTATATAAAACATAAAAAGCCCTTTAGTTTTTTTTTAGTTATTTATTTATGTGTTTATTTATTTATCTTTGTTTACTGGGAAGGTCTGACTTGGATAAAACCATTTTTCAGCAGAGGCATGTGGAGAAAAGCTAAACATTTAACAAAAGTTTTGGCAAATACATAAAACAGTTACATGATATCAGAAGGGATACAAAATACAGGTAAGTGTACATACATGAGAGAAAAAATGTGCACTACCTTGCATAAACATCATTTAGGAACACAGCATGTGCGTGGCTTGCATAGGTATATATAGTGTTGAGCATTCATTAGAAATATATGCAGGTTTATATATAGCAAAGAGAGAAATAACATTGATATGATATTAGCTAAAAGTTCTTGCAATTAAAGTAATGAAAAGAGGGGCAGCTTAACTATGAAAATATTATAATTGGGAAAATTGTTGATAATTAAATATAGTATGTTATGTTATTAATAGAGCAACTATGAAAATATTGTTACATCTAAGATTGAGAAGTGAAGTAATTAGGAAAGTGAAAAAGTTGGGGCTACTTTGCCTGTTATAAGGAGTACTAGTTTTAGATAGATGAGAGAGAGTGATGTACCTGTGACAGTGGACGGACAGTGAGGTAGTGGTTGATCTAATTAGACAGAAGAAGAGACTGAGACTTTTTAACTTAGAGCTTGTGATTGATATAATTTATGAAAACAAAGTTATCCTGGTGGTTAAGTGAGTATCTTTCTGGCCTGATAGAGAAAGAATAGGACGTATTAAATATAAGTATTTGGAGAAAAGATAGCATGTATGGCCAAAATGCTATTCTAGCTGGGAGCTGAGCAGTAGCTGAGCCAATTTTTACTTAGATATTGTTTTAGTAGCAGCTTGAAGGTATGTGCCTCTTTTGTCTGTTTTATTTGCAGTGGGATAGAGTTCTAGTATTTAATGACTTGGTGTGAGTATAAAGAACCCCAGCTGAGTTGCTTGCTTTAGATATAGAGAGAAGTAATTTCTTACTTGATCATAGTAGTTAGAAATGGAGTATGGTTGGAGCATATTTTTAATGAAGGTTATTTTTTAGGGAAATTAATTAAATTGTGGACTCTCTTAAGTTGTTTGTAAGTAAGGTAGTGGGGAAGTTCTAACTAGTTTAAATTTCTAAGGGCTATGCAGTGGTGGGTTTTTATTGAAGTATTTGTCACAAATTTGGTTATTTTATTGTAACATGGGTCAAGTTTAACTTTAAGGGTGATATTGAGATGTGTAATTATGCAGATGTATATAGAAGCGATGGGAGTAGGTAGGCAGTGGCTATGGATTTTCTTGTGATTTGTGAAAAAATGTTTTGGTCTGTATAGTTATCCAAGTTTCCATTGGGTCTTTTTGATGGTCTAGAGTAAGTGATGGATGTAATAAGTTTGTCATCAAATAAGACTTTGAGTTATTTTGCTTGTGACATGCATTCAATTTTAGTGTTGTTGGATGACAGGATGTGGAATTTGTATTTTTTGTTCTATGAGATTTTGGGGATAAAGAACATCCGTTTTGGCTTTTTGTGGTTGAAGAGTAGGTTTGGATTGGAAAGCCAGGATTTTGTGGATAGAAAAACCTGTTGAATGATATCTTTCTTGGTATGTAGTGACTGTGCAGATCAGATGTGTGTTGTTTAATCTGTATATTGAATAAATGTTGCTTGTTGAGAAGCAGTATAGAGTTTGTTGCTAAATACAGTATAAAGAAGAGGTTCAAGTATTGATCCTTATGGAACCCTGACTGTAACTGGCAGGAACATTGAGACACCCATGTTAGAAATAATTTTAGATCAAGAGATGCTAGTTCACTTAATAGTTTCTGATAAGACATCATGACAAAGGCTTTTGACAGGACAAGAAAAATAGATGAAACTAGGTCCCTTGATTGATGATGTTGGTAAAGCTGAGGAAAACAACTCTGGTGCTGTGATTTGGCTTGGATCCATGCTGTGTAGGAGAAAGTGAGCTATGGACATTTGAGGAGTTTGATTAATTGTGTGTGTATACATATTTCTAGAATTTAGGATAGGGGTGAAAGGATCACTACAGGTTGGTAATTAGTCAGGTATATTAAGTAGACACCTTTATGGAGGGGGATTATGAATGACTTTTCCAGATAGGTGGGACATAGTTTTCAGATATGAATCTGTTTATCAAGATGGAGATGGGGAATGCTATGTATGCAACTGCAGTTGTATGTATTCTTTTGGTAGGTCATCAGCTGGCAGGAAGGTCGGGTTTAATTTTTGTAAATATTTGTTATTGGTGCAGCAAGGACAGGTATGGGCATGAATTGCTGTGCAGTATTATGGATTACTGGGATGGTGGATGACAGGTTGGAGTTTTGTTTGGTGATTGCTATGACTGAGTTAATGAAGTGGTGGTTAAACTGAGTTGAAATGTTTCCTGAGTTCCTATTGATTGTTGGAGAAGGAATGGAGGATTGCCCTGTGTGTAATAGTTTCTTAATAGATGACCAGAAGAGAGTGAAGTTCTTTGGATGTTATTTTCAGAAGTCTGAAAAAAAGAACCTTTTTGGCATTGGTTATTTGCAGCTTAGATAGGTTTTGTAGAGTTTGATATTCCTGTAGGGCTCTTTGAATTTTTGGCATTGGACCATTCTTTCTAGGCACGATCTCTCTTAGTCATACCATCTTTGGTTTCACATGTTAAACATGAGGCTGGGTTTGACTTAACTCATTTGGTTCTGAGGGTGCTTGTTCATTTAGTACTTTTAGAAATACTATGTTAAAGTGGTTTTCTGATTCATCATGGGAGTAAAGTTTTTAGTAGGTTTCAGTAGTACTGAGAGATGAGTAGATTAAATTATTGTATGTTGAATTGTTTTTTGTTGCAAAGTTGTTTGTAGACTACTCTTCTAGGAATCTTTTGTTTCTGTCTTATTACATAATTTGGGAAGTGGTCACTAATAGAGTCTGGCAGGGTGGCACTGGAAGTTATGGCATGTGGTTTATTTGTGAGAATTTAGTCAGGTTTTTCTGTCTTTGCTGTTTTGTGTACTCTGGTGATAGTGTTCATCAGCTGTGAGAAGCCAAATAAGTTTATGCTGGGTGATGTTAGGTCATTTTGTTTCCAGTCAATCTTTGTAACTTCCATTATTATGGTTTATTGTGCAATGTTGCTGTTTATCCAGCATAGGATATCTTCAAGTGTGGCTGCATTGTTACCTGGAGGAATGTGGAGTCCTATAATACAAACAGATTTGTTCCTGTTTATTTTCATGAGGTGGCTAAGGCTGGTGTATTTTTTAGAAATGTGGGAGTTTGTGATGAAATGTAATTATTTCTAGGGGGGGTTGATGATAACTGCTGTGCCAACCCCATGTTTGTGTTGTCAATCAGATCTAATTATATTATATCCATGGGGAGAATTTCATTATTGCTTATTTTGGGTTTTATTCAGATTTAGGTTGCTACTGTTATGTCACAGCTGTACTGTTATGTCAGAGCTGTAGTGTTCTAGGCATGTGTACAGGTCTATAGTTTTATTGCAGATGCTTTGAAAGTTTATATTGAGTAGAAGAAGGTTGTAGCCTTTAGTGAGCAGAGGGGGTGAAATGGGGTTGCTTGGAGGAGTTGTTTGGTATGGGTTGTAGGACAATGATAGGACAGGGTTGAGATGAAAGCCACTACTGAGTTTACATTTGATAGTAGTATTATGCAATGGGTGGTCATATCTGAATTTGGTTGTGTTAATTAGCATTGAGTGTGATCTATTATAGTTGTTTTTTATGTATTGGTATGCATGCAGATATAGTTGTGAGTGTGGGTAGAGTTCATGAGATGAGGGAGAAATGAAATTTGTTTAAGTGCATGTGTGAGTTGTTGCATGGGTAGCTGTGTGTATAAAAAACGTGTTATGTGTGCAAGTGAGAATAGAATAATCATTGTGAGTAGTTGCATGTACACTACATCATTGTTTGACCGTATGTGGAAAAAGAAGTTGTGCAGATAACCGTTTCTCTCCCATTGCCAGTCTATCTATCACTCTGACTCTTTCCCCTTTCTTATCCCTGTTTAGTTCTCCTGCATCCTCCAACTAACCTGTATCTGTAATCTTCTCCTACTAATACCACCTACTAACCCACCTCATCAACTTACCTATTTACTGTTATCTCAACCTCTCTGCTATCAGAACTTTTCCTACTTATGCTTTTCTTGATTATTTCTGCTTATACTCTTTCTCCTCTTCTATTTTTTGCTCTTGCTGTAGAGACAGCCTACCTCATAAATTTCAAAATAAATATACTGAACCTATATGCATTATCATTGCTCTTACATCTCTAGCTATTGCATTTTAACATTTGTTTGACTTATGTAAAATAATATAACTTCTAAAGTATATGATAAATGCATTTATTATTTATTTCAATACTACCTGCAAAGTAATGCTTAAAATGTTTAATTTTTATTCTTGTTCATTGTAAATACATATTTATGTGGAACTTTTCTCCGTGGTCCCAATTGGACTTTCCTAGTAAACAAAAAACAATAAATAAATAAATAAAATGAATGTAAAGTATTAATGAGGGAGAGTGTGTGGAGGAAAGAAGTATACAATGGTAAGTGTGAAGAGCTTAGTATTGGGATGCAAAATGCTTATGCTTGGTGATAGTGGAAGTGTGTGGTAGGACCTATTTTCTGGTAATGTGTGTTGAAATGTGGGAGGGATAATGGGAGTTGATACAAGGGGGAAGGATTTTATTTGGGTGAAGTTTTGTGAGGTGGTAGTACACTGATGGGTTTATGGATATCACTGTAAGTGGATTGGGTGGAAAGCAAGGGTAGGATGAACTAGATACATATAAATGTTGATGAATTAGTGGTGGAGAGGAACTGTGGATAGGGTAGGGGAGTGGAGTGGAGCCCGAGTGAAGTGAGGGCAGAACATAGCAGGGCCCCATCCCCAAACTACTGAGATGATAAAAAAAAAAACAATAAATGGAGCAACATTGCAGCAAGGTAAGAAATAGGCAAGAGCTGTGTTTCCTCTGAAAGATAGTGTCTACAGAAAAAGCAAACTTTAGCACTTTCAGGGCCTTAGCTGTGTAGTACATCACTTGCCTTAAATACCACAAACATGCTTACACATAACTGTGTTTTTTCACAATACCTGACAACTTCTGTAATTGTACGAGCTCATATAATTTCACTTAGTATGTCGCACATACTTAAGTATTAACTTTAACAAGTTTACACATCTGACAAAATGGGCATCTTTTAAAAACAGTTTGCACTTATGTTTTTAGTGTGAATAACCTGCAATAACTGAATTTGCATATAGGCATAGTGATGCTCTTTGCAAATAACTGCTACAAAATTGTGAACATTGGGACTATAAATGCTACTGATATAGTTTTGAGATACATACATTTGTTTACATGTAGGTTAAAACTGTACTTTCAGGAATTTAGTTCTCATGAAGTCTGTACAGCCAAGAAATCTGCAGTTGTCAGGTTGTGTGAAATTTCACTCAGACTAGGTGTTAATGAATAAAAAACAGCTATTTTTTCTGCTTTTCTTTTACCTTGTTTTTATATATACTGTACATTTATCTTAAAGGGAATGGACAAAGGAATTGTGGAGAAAATGCAGTTACTTTAGTCTCACCTAATGCAAGCAGTGAAAAATAAAGCAAAATAAAAATACAGAGTATGAATTGTTTTACATAAAGTTTAATAGAAGGCAGAGACAGAGGGAGAGAGAGAGAGAGAGAGAGAGAGAGAGAGAGAGGTGAACGGCAATGAATCAATTACAGGCAATTCTCAGAGAACATCTTTTTTTATTTTTTTTTTGTTAGCTGGTGGTTGTGATGAAATATTAGTTGAGGCGATAAAAACAATGTTTAGCTTTAGGAAATACTTGACTGATATGCAAATGTGTTAGTAAGTTTGGTAGGTCATATATTAAGACAGCTTGAAAACTGGGATTTATTATTCACAAGAAAGAAGATACTGTGCTACAACAAGACAGTTCTGAACAAGATAAATAGTAAGAACAAGAATAATAGCTCAGTCTTGAATATAGATTGCTTTAGTCTTATTGTATTTGGGAAAATGATCAATAACTGAGTATAACAAGTTAACAGACTTGATCATGTAATGTTATGTAAGTGTCTGGATGCTGTCAGAGATAGCATAGTTTCAGATGTCATACAGAAAGTATCAGTAAGTTGTTGTTGTATCTTTCGGTTAGAGGTCGCCACAGTGGAACTCCGGTCCGCTAATGATTGGCAGGAGATTTTTACGTACCGACTTGCCAGGCCTGACGCACAACCTTCAATGAAGGTACGCCCATTCATGCATGTCTCCACACAGAAGACACTTTAGCTGAGAATCGAACAGGACAATGTCTTACTGTGAGGCGACAACGCTACCGCAGCACCACCACCGCAGCTACAGAAAGTATCGGTAAGTATGTTCTGCTTATGTTTAGGTTTCACTTTTACAAGCCAAGATAACCTATTGTTATTATCAAAACAGTGAATAGAGCTATCTTACACTGTAGTACTATATTTTGACATCCTTTCAACAACTGCCATACTAACAAGCCTGAAAGAATGCAAATAGTTCAGAAAAAAAAACTGCATTGATGGAAAAAAAACTACTCCTAAATCTAAATTTAGTCCTAAATGAACAGGTTACAAAGTATATGAAACATTATTTAATATACAACAAGACACAGCAATATATTGATGTATAAAGCCATATGATTATATGACTGTGGAAATGTTGTGGGCTGTATAATGCCTAGCACAGAGGATTAACTCTATTAGCTGCTAATGAATTTCAGCCTATAGTCCTTAGTTAGATTTCCTTAATCTCTATTTCTATTTGCTTACTGAACAAGACAGTTTAACCAGAGTTCCACTGTAGTCTTTGGAAAGGGGCACTTGCACCTAAATGCTTTTTCAGATAATTAAGTAATTGCTATAAAAGATCATATTATTTATAAATGCACCAAAGCAACAGTGGTAGAGAGGGAATGTAGCAAAATCCCAAACCTTTCTACTGACACATATAAAGTGCATAAATAACTTACATTGATTTAAATCAATGTTGCTATGAATTCTGATGAAGTTGCAATACTCGCTTTAGAGACTGAAGTGCTAAACTGGCATTTTATTAAAATTTGTGTGTATGTGTGTTTTTGTTTTCCACTGACATAAAAGTTGTTGCTCAGGAAAAATATGTATGATTTTTAAATATATATGTTGGTCGAGTACTGCATAGCACACACTGAGAAGAAGTCATAGACCTTCAAGCAGAAACTTAGCATAATGGATAATTTTGGACTTTAACAGTGAAAGACTATGAACCGCTGCATTTGTTACCCATGTGTCAATGACTCAAGGAGTTCATCAGAAACATTCAGGCACTAGCAGCAGTATGCTCCATTATATATTGCATTCAGGTCTGCTAATCCACACTTTGTGATTTTAGTGCAGCTCAATGCTGAATTTGACTGCTCAGCTTTGGTATCTTCAATTTTGGTGTACTGTATCAAGGACATTCACTTCTGGTGTAAAAATAATGCAGCAATTAAACAAAAAAAAATCTGTACCAGTTCTGTAAAGTTCAGCCTGAGAAGTGATCATGTCTTAGTAGACTTTTATCTCTGCAATGGAAACTGAATACAATGCAAAATGACAGACAGTGACAGTCAATGAACCCCTTCATTTGATACTTGCACATAAAAGACAATATGCTAGTTCCCTTTAAGGCTTCAGTACAAAACTTTCAGGTAAAGACAATGGGATGTTCAACTACAAACCACATAAACCTGCCTTTCTTCCCTTAATGATTTTAATGCACCTTAAGCATGCACAAACTTTGGCTACTTCAAATCACAGAGGTTGAGCCAATGCATGCCACAATTAAAAAAGTGGAAAATATAAATAATTTTGATGTAATGAAAGTTCAGTAAAATATATATTTTAGAGTGGTGCTACATAACTAAGCCTGAGGAGAAGTGTATTACTATTTTAATTCCAACAAAAAAACCTTGCTTCAATGGAAGCAGAATATAATGCACAATGTCAGACTATGACACTGAAAGGAATATAAACCCTTGCATCTGGGACTTATGTAAACAAAGACCATTCAGAGAATTATAAGAGGATACTCAGGATCAAATAACATTTAAAAAGGCAATTCTACCCTTAAAATCTTAAATTCAGCTCAATAACATGCCTGAGGACATTAATCTGAACTGCATAGGTCCACAAAATTGCACTTAAATGCCTTCCTACAAAAATGCATGTCTGTATACATTTAGTAAATAAATCCAAAACATTTGCTCACATTCTTACATTATCACTAATGGACATCATCATAACAAGCTTAACAGAAAAATATAAGCATATATCCATTCTATTGAACTCTCACAGTAACCATAATCCAGTAATATCTTATCAGTCCATTAAGGCACTGAACCTGCACCAGTACTAGCTTGTACCAGGTTCATCACAAATTCTTCATAGCAAAGCCTAGACTCATAACTTCAATAAACTGGAACTTGATTTATACTGACACCAGTCCAATCACCACCCTTACTGCATTCTTGAATATTCTACAACTCATACAAAACAGACTTTTTCCCCACCAGGCAAATATGGATTAGAGGTGCCATTTGCTTATGTAGATAAGAAAGGAAAAACTCCAGAAGAAAGTAAACATAGTTAAGATACTCTTAAAAGTAGATTAATACAGTGCAGACAAGAGCTGAACATATTACAACCCAATCACAAATGAAGCAAAAGCATCTTATATTAGGAAGAGATAAATATCACCCTATTAAAGATACATGGACTCATAGGTATATACTAGGTTAATGATCACTAGGGCTATTTTAAGCCTAGACATGCAATCCATCCCAACTGTGTCTTTATGAATCATGGCCGTTTATTAGGAGGGGCTATGTTAGGAGGTTTCTAGAAGTTGTGTTGGTGGGATATGTTAGTTTGGGTATTATTGTCTGCCTCTATCTATTAGAGAAATGGGGGCCAGACCCAGGGTGAATTTACAGTTTCCCATTCATTGGTCAAGGTTACACTTAAATAGGGTTATGGCTGGGGATCTGCTTCACACGGATGGAGAGCCTGTTCCAGAGCATGGGGATACTCTGAGACACAAATCTGTCTCTCAAATTTATTATTTTTGCCACAAGCAAAATTTAACTCCTTGGATCCAGTGGTTTTGATGCTGTTCATTTTCCAGATGTGCAAAAGGCCCATCAGAACTGGATTTGACACTGGCTTGTATACCAGGCATAGATCACTTCTCAGCAACCTGTAAGCGACAGAGTAGAGAGATAGGGATTTAAGGCTATCCATGTAGGACAATGTGTTTATACTTATGATTCTTCTGGTAAGGAACCTTTCTGGGTGTTCCATCTGTTGCTTATGTCTGGTCATGTACACACTGAAGGGGGCATTATACTTAAGGACAAGTCTAATAAGGGCTAAATAAAATTATACTATGACTTCTGTGTTCCTGGATGCCATACCTTTACTGATAAGCTGGGCGACATAGAATGATTTTCTTACTACTATGGCCATATGTTGGTCAATGGCCAGATTACTGTCTACATATTTTCCCAGATCCATGACTATCAGGTCAACTCTCAGGAGTGTCTTGTTGATGGAATAATTAGCTTGTGCGGCAGTTTTCTCAAAAGGCACTGTAATGCATTTCTTGACACTGAGTTTTAATCTGTGATTTTAGCACCAGTCATTTGTTTGTATTAGACCCTCTTGTAAGATGTTTGTGTCATCTGTTATGATAGTGCCCAATTTGCAGTCATCTGTGAACTTGGTCTGTCAAAGGACTTAGTCTATCAAAGGACTTTGACATTAGCCTTTACCTCCAAAAAGCATATGCCAAATAGGAGTGGTCCCAGCATGGAACCCTGAGGTACTATGATGGTGACTGTTCTCCTAGTGGAGGTGGTCTCACCAGTGCTGACTTCCTGGGTTCTGTCTGTGAGACAGCTGGCAATGAAATTAGTTATTTATGGGTATATGTGCAGTTTAGTGAGTCTATCAACTATACCTGAGTGGGGTATTACACTGAATGGCTTAGCCTGGTCTAGGTAGGCGGTATGCACTGTTTTCTCCTCATCTATTGCCTTGGTGACCTTCTCAAAGAAGTCCATAGTTTTAGTAGGCATGACCTTCAATTGACAAAGCCAAACTGAGTTAGGTCTCATGTCTGAAGGCTACCTATGTCTTTTTTGATCATTTGCATGATAATTCATTCCATGGCTTTGCATATTAGACTAGTCAGACTACAGAGCTGCAGTTTCTGGGGTCAGTTGATGGTGCACCCTTGTGAGGTGGGAATAACTATTGCAGTCCTCCAGTCTCATGGTACAAAGCCTATTTTGTGGCTGTAGTTGAAAAGTGACTCAAGTGGTCCCAATAAGTCATATTTCAACCTATTTAGGAAGCATCCTGGTATATTGTCAGGGATTACTGAGATTGTGGTTTGGTCTTAGTGAGTGCCTGTCAGGACCTGCTCCCTGGTAATAGTTGGAGGGATATGCTAGTAGGTATTTCATGAGGGAGGCGGGGGGGGGGGTGATGGTGTTGAAATTTGAGATGAATTTTCTTAGACAGCAAATTTACTGTCTCTCTGCTCTGTGAAGGTGGCAGCATTGACTACCAGTTTGGCAAAGTAATGTGTCCAGTCTTTGAGGTTTCTTACATAGCTGTGAATGGCCTTGCGGTTGTCTTCACCCTGTGAGGCTATCTTGACCTCATAATTGGCATTATTGTACTTAATTAGTCCTCTTAGTTTCTTGCTTAGTTTTTAGTTTAATTGCAGAGCTCCTATCATTATGGGAGTTGCTCTTCCTGATTTTAGTCATGACTTTTTTCCTTTAGTTATATACCCTAATAAGGTTTGGATTCACTAGTGTGGTTTGTTTTTAGCGTTTGTTTTTGGCTTACTTCTAGCAGGTGCAGCAGCCTTACTTCTAGTAGGTATAGTCATTTACATGGTTGAACAGGATCTCTGTGAATAAGTCAGTATAGGTTGCTGTGAACTCAGGGCTGAGAGGGGCACAGAAGTTTGACAAACTATGACTCAATAGGACATAATTTGCTTTGGAATAGTTCCTAACCATTATTGGGTTTGCTGGGATTACCAAGCTGATCTTTATTTTGAAGGAGAGAGCTTTGTGGTCTACCCTCACTAGACAGGATGTGACATTGGGGGTGGGGGTTGAGGTAGGGGTGCAGTGCTCTCCCATATTGCTGAGTACCTGGTCCATTATGTTTGAACCTCTTGTGGGTGTGAACTCTATCTAGAAAAAGGGTATTTGTGTTAATAAAGTCCAGGAGTCATTGTGCCTGTGAGTATGAATCAGTCTATGTTTCCTAGTCTATAGAGGGGTAGTTAAAGTCTCCCATGGATAGGTTATTTGGTTTAATGGTGAGTGTCTCCAGTAAGATCTAGGTATGAATTGTGGGATTCTAGGTACATAGAGGGTTACTTACAGCTTGCTAAGATATGGTATGGGACTTTGTCTATGGTGATTTGCAAGTGAATAAATTCCAGGCATTGTCCCGTGTAACCAGTAGAGTTATGCTTATCGCTGGTATAGATTGGGACTCTTCCACTTTTTACCCCTGTCTGTGTAACTAAATGTGTGGAAGGTACTAAAGCCTTTCACTACTGTAGTACTTTCTGTAGATTTAAACAATGTCTAGGTAATGGCACATATGTCTATATTCTCCATAGTGAGGATAGCTTATAGGACATAGAGCTTCTTGTTTTGGCTCCTAGCATTGAAAAGCAACACCTTTAGGGTTCTTTGGGTTTTATTTGCTATATCAGTATGTTTGTCAATTTGGCATTGCCAAAAATGTCTCTAAGGGGGTGGTTAAAGCTTTAGGCAATATTCTAAAGCCTAGGGGAGACAGGTGCAGACCATCCTTTGCAAAGCAATGTGGCTTGTTAACCATGTCCTCCAATGCTGACAGATATTGAATCCCCCTGGAAAGATATCATTAACTAAGCCAATTATTGAAGTCAATCATTTTTGCTTGTACTGTGGCATCATCCTTGGTGAAGGTATAATGCTGATCAATGCAAGGCACATACCTGCCTGAGGCACATATTCAGAGAAATCAGCAATGTCTCTCTTAATATAGTCTAGGGAAGTATGCTCAGGGTTTTAACACCCACATGGACTATGCTAGAATCATACTGGTAAATGGGGTGTAGTGACTTGAAAGCATAAATAACTTGACTGATTCTGTCTCCAGATAATCAGCTAACTGTTAACTTCTCCTTGTTCAGTCTAGTGAGTGGGGCATCTGTGTATCGTACAATGGAATTCCTTATGACAAGAGTCCTGAGTTGTGTTGGCTTGTCTTATGGGCTTTGCTCTTGGGCCTCCACTGGATGTAGGTATATGTGGGGTGTTTGGTATTGCTTTTGATGAATGCTTTAGAGATCGCTGAGGATAGGCATTGCCATTTATAGGCTTAGGAGGTTTGGGAAAATTGATTTTTAGTGCCTCAGCATAAGTTGGTTTGTGTGTGTGTGTGTGTGTGTGTGTGTGTGTGTGTGTGTGTGTGTGTGTGTGTGTGTGTGTGTGTGTGTGATGGACACTATGTGTGGTGTGTGTTCTTGACAGCCTTGTTTGTATGCAAGATTTTTGTCTTCAGTGAAACTGTGTATGTGCATCTCTTGGATCTACTTCAGTAGGTCAAACTTTTACAAGTTTGAACACTGAAATAAAAACACATAAAACAAGAAAACACAAAACTAAACATCTATGCACCCCCCACACCCCCCTTACTTAAATATGCCAACTCCGAGATCACAGTACATTGCGGAAATGGGAAATCTTCTCTTTCTGCTCTGTATGGAGATCTCCATTCAGTCCGATCGAACTTTTACAAGTTTGAACATATGGTCTCGACCATATGTGGCTCAAACTTGTAAATGTTCGATCGACTGAAGGGGACCCGCATCTCTCACATACTATTTTTGTTTATTTAAGAATTAAATGGTTGTCTATGAATATGAGACAATTGTTCATTGTTTCAGGATGCCCATATCTACCAAGCTGGCTATGGAGGCATTTGGAATTTGCATATCTATGTTTGTCTGGGCTGGTATTTTAGTGGCTACTGTAGGTTGTGGACTGGGTTATACAGAGGTCTTCTTTGGTGGTCTCTAGAATTTGCCACTGGACTAGGTTAGATTATGCTAACATTTGATAGTAATACTATTTAATGTGCAAACTAGATGATCTAAGCTTGTCTTCATGTAATGGCTTTGTTTTCGCCACACTAAGTTACAGGCTTCAGTTCTAAGGAAAATTTTATAGATAAAATTTACTTTTTGGGCATTTGTGTCAGTAGAGGGCACTGCTGACCTCTTGACGTAATAACACCAGGAAAGATTGCTTCCAAGTGTAATGCTAAAACAAAATAACTTTAACAAACTACCTTCACAAAACAATTTCAAGTATTAGGGACCTTTAGAATAATTTAAAGGCAAAATCAACAAATAAACCAAAATAAAGCTGTAGCATTCTAAACAGTTAACTTAAGTGCAAAACAATAAAATAAATCTACCAAAGATGGAGCAGGATTAAATCAGGAACCCCTCAGAGTGTGGCGTGGGTGCCAATCAGATGGGAGCTCTGGGAAAATGAGCAGGAGACCACTTGCAGTAAGGGAGGTCTACTCAAGTGCAATACTGATTTGCTGGGTGGGCACTTGTTATTATGAATATATGGGAAAAAAGGGGTGGGAAAGTACTTAAATAGGTTATAGAACATCTAATAGCAATAAAAGAGAGGAGGGGTACTTTTTTACTATACAGGGTAGAAGCCAGAGACACAGCTTTTTAAAAACACAGTAAAGGAAGGGTGACAGGGTTGGGGAAACAATCAAACTGGAATCCAAAATCTATGCTTAGAATTTCAGAAACATTTAGCTTAATGTCTCAGTGGTGTGTGGCAGACTCAAAGAATGGGGGGAAACTAGTAGTAAGGTAAACAGAAAGGCATATGAGTGCAACTTTAAGCAGGTATATACAGCTACAAAAAAAAGTACCGAAGCATAAATCCTGGAGCAGAATTCACAATACTGTCATTACTGCAATTCTACTGCAGACTAAGGCACCAGTCTGTGCAGAGGTTTACCAGTGATATTATAATAAATATCTAAATAAGGCTCAAATCTGGCAGTAGGTCACAGTCTTGCCACAAGTGTGAAAAAAACTACAAGACTGATTAAAGCACCAGACTGGGTTCAAAATATATAAAAAATGCCTTTTGCATGTAGTTGCATTTATGGAAATAGAAGTGTAGCATAATGTATAAACAATGCTGAAATCAGGAAGCAACACACAATCTTCCCACAACTTACTTTTACAACCATATTATAATAACCAAAAATATATACCAAATATATGCTAAAAAGGACCATAGGTCACTGCCAATGCTTTCTTTCAAAAAATCACTTTTAATAGAAAACAAATAAAAACAAACCCATGAGGGTTAAAACTATTTTACACACAGGTTAAGTGCTTTCATCTGCTAACTGCAGACTTCATCAGAACAGTGAAATGTGTGTTGCTCCCCCTATATAATACATTTTTGAAAAAATCAAAATCCAATGGGAATGCTCAATCAAAGAACCTTCTCATGAATAAAACATAACCTTATGAATATTCATTGATTCTGCTCATTCAACCTGCATAGTTTTATATTACACCCTGTTGCCATACAGTTTCTAAGTATACATACAAAACTATCATATGTGTTTTTAACATAGCACATATGAGCATTTTTATGTTATATGTTTTTTTTTGTAAATGTGTTTATACTTTATAATGAAAGTGCAATATTGTGTTTTAAAGAAGCACATACTTTTTACCACAGAATAATTTTAACACATTTATATGTTATATAATGTGTTTTTATACCTAAATGTGATTTACATAAGCACATGTGATTGTTTTGTAGGTATACTTAGAAACTGTATGGCAACAGGGTGTAATATAAAACTGTGCAGGTTGAATGAGCAGAATCAATGAATATTCATAAGGTTATGTTTTATTCATGAGAAGGTTAATTGATTGAGCATTCCCACTGGATCTTGATTTTTTTTTCAAAAATGTATTATATAGGGGGGAGCAACACACATTTCACTGTTTTGATGAAGTCTGCAGTTAGCAGATGAAAATACTTTTAACCCTCAGGGGTTCGTTTTTGTTTTCTATTAGAAGTGATTTTTTTGAAAGAAAGCATTTGCAGTAAGCTATGGGCCTTTTTAGTGTACATTTGGTATATATTTTTGGTTATTTGGTCATATATACACTTACAACTTGGTATTTAACCATATTATAATCCTAAACAATTCTGCAAATAACATCCAACCCATATCAAACAGTAAGAATATTCTCAGTTCAGATTTTCTTGATAGAATTACATTCCTCATATCCTTACCACATATGTCTAATATTAGATCCAATACCCAGATAAACAATGTCTCAAAATTAGAAACCCTATTTAAATTATTCAACCCCCCCCCCTTTTTACTTTAAAGTTAGAATGTCTAAACAGGTACTTGAAAGACTGCAGATTATTGACAGTGATAAATCAGTCAAGCACTTCAAGTTACACACAAAATTCTTCAAAAGTCCATACAGTATACTGACAAACCATCACAACACATTTATGACCGGGTAAGACCCTCCTTCCATTGTCTCAATGATATAGTTTAACAAACAGGAGTTGTCTTTCTTCACTTTTAGCGTGTGTTTATGTGGCTTTAAGTAAAAATGTCATGTGACCAGTCACTGGCTGTTTTGCAGCACTTCTAGAGTATAAAATAATGCTTAAATGAAACATTGTTACACCTGACGAAGTGGGGTACACACCTATGAAAGCGCTAGTGTTGTCTTGTGTTTGGATGTCGTCTGTTCTGGAATTAACTACTTTGAAACTGGAATCTGCAGCCTGCTCCTGGTCCTTCTTTGGTTTGTTATCATTTTAATCTGTCAACCATCACCTTTTGGAATTGGTGACAGTGACTTGAGATGGTTTTCTTCCTACTTACATTACAGCATTTCAGAATAAAGTGAGCCCAAACACTTTTGAGAATTACATTTTTTTACCTGGAGTACCATATGTCTCAACATTAGTCCCTCTTCAGTTCTCAGTTTTCTTTAATAGTATACCACTTGACTTACCTCATCTGAACTGTTTAGTTTCTGCTGAAAACATCGATTTTCTTAGTACTAGCAATTCACTTCATAAACTGCAAAATAAACTACAAAGTTATTTCTAAGATAAATACAAAGCAACTTCTCATTCTGGACTTGGCTAATTGAAATGCAGATAATTAATTTAAAAAATACAGTATTATTTAGCACTATTGAGAGAAATAAAACATGCCACTCACTAGCCACCACTCATCCACATAATGCATCCCTACCAATGGTAAAGCAATAAAATATATGGGAATAACATTTGATCAAAATAAAACATCTATCACTATTGTAGACAATATAATAAATGTAACTGTTAAAAACTATGACTAGTATATGGATATTCTGGATGGCACTCATAGTCATTATGCAAATGTGTAAAGGGAATCAGCACTCTTTGTGTACATGCAGAGCAAAGGCACAGTTCATAAGTCCAATTATGTTAATGCACAATTACTATGAATAAACTTAATCAAGTTAGCTAGTAATGAGATAGTGATTAAAAATGATGTAAAACATCATATGCTAATAAGTCCTTCTCCTGCCTGTTTGCAAATCATAGTCATATTTTGATGAGTTTTCCCTATGTGTGCAGATTTATTATAAAAGGCAGAATCTCACTTTTTCTATGTATTTTACAACTGGCAAACATGTTTTCTCTTGCTGTTAGCTTTGCTATTTCTTAATGTGATCTGATTGTCTTGGCCGAGCCAAAACCACTTGTTCTCACCAGCAGTCAATGACCAAGAAGGCAGAGATATAGCCAGAGAATTACACATTATAATTTTCATAATTAAGAAATCCTTGACAGGTTTAGTTTGGACAGGAATATTGGAAGGGTTTTAGTGAGCATGTATGGTTCCCACATGTGTACTAGGATGATGTATGGCTTTTCTATCCATGTGGATACTGAGATATGCTAAGTCCTCACTGTACTTGCCACAGGGACCTTCCAGAGACAGACTGAGGACGGGGTGGTATTTTTCAGGTTTCTCCCTTGGGGATACTTCATCAGTTCCTGGACATCCATCTATTTCCCGGTGTCATTTCAGGTTTGAGCCAGGACTATGCATGCCTTCTGTGGGGTGGCACATTATCTAGAGGTACTTAATGCAATAGATTGCATACATGTTGCAATTACAGCACTATCTGGTGCGTGGGGGGCAGTGTTACTGCAAAAGGAAGAGCTACTATTCCATCAATTGCCAGAAAGTATGTGATGCATGGGGGTGCATCACCAATGTGTCTAACCAGCATCCTTGTAGTGCATATGATTTTGATATCTGGAACACAACTCATTCTACCACCTCTTTCTTCATGGTAGGATGCCCAATGGTCATCTTGTTGGTAAGTGGAAAAAAACATTTGTTTTTTATCAATTAAGTATTTATTCATAGTAAAATGTATTGCTTAATACTAAGAAACTTTTCCTTTGTTTTGTATGTCCTTTTTTTTTTTTTTCCTTTTTTCCGGTAAGGCAGTATATCCACTGGAGCTATGGCACAAGACACCAGTTAGACGTCCAAGTGGTGATATGGAAGATAATTTTAATACAGCCCTGTCACAACTCAAATTGTCATTGAGAGGGTATGTGGCATGCTGAAAAGCAGATTCAGATGCCTGGATGAGTTTGGGGTTGTCCTTCAGTATGACCCAGCTACCACATGCAGAATATTTACTGAGTGTAGCATTTTGCACAACATAATAAAGCACTGGTCTGGTGGTGGAATGACCCATGCTGTCACTGCAGTTTCCAGTTCCAATCCTTATATAACTAATGATGACCAGCCAATAGCAGTAGTAAGGGACCCAGCGTGGTAGGCTCTTTCATGGCATATGGCTGCCCAGGTAAAAAGGCAGTATCTAGTCCAGAACTATGGGCTATGACATTTAGGTTAGTGTTTCCTTGCTTGTAAAACAATAAATAGAGTATAATTGTTACAGACAGTGATGTGTGGGCTATGCTCTGTCTTTCATTGTCTACTGTCATTGTTCAGAAATTCCCTCCTATCTTTAAATAGGAGGACTCTGACCATTTCCAGCTCACTCTTTATGGCAGTGCACTGAGCCTTAACAATGTTATGGCACATTTGCTGCTGGGCAGCCAACGCTTTATGTGTTTTCTGAAGTAGCTGTGACAAATGCCCATGCCTTGCACTTCTTTGTAGAGGTGTTTCTGTGGACACTGTTACCCCTGAATTTCTAGCATTATCCAGGAAGTGTTCTTTTGGATCTGGAGACACTGGTACAAGGTGCATGGGTTTTCTCTCTCTACAACCTGTAGTGCAATATCACTCTGTACTTGACTCTGTGATCCAGTGTCATTTCCTGCAGAGTTGCTAACATGTTGTGGGGTGTGAGATCCTGTCATTAAACTTGGTGACTGTGCACCAGTTTCCTCCGGTTATCACATAAATATAACTATGTTATCACCATCATCATCAGCCATTCAGCTGCTGATAGCCTTTAAATTTATAGGTATATGGAACTGCTCATTTCTGTTGCTGCCCTGTAAAGAACAAATTGAATATATTACTACACAGATACTGGCATACACTGCTGTAAGTAGGTCTGGAGGATACCTACCATACCCACCCTCTTCAATGTCAGTATGTGCAGAACTGAAGGGTTCATTTGCTAATAGTGATTGAAATGAGTTACATATAATCATTTCTCTTGAGCATTAATTCCTCTGTATAAACATGTTATACTGTTCAAACCAACCATTCTGAGTAGATGGCTGTTGATGCTGCAGGCACAGGTAAAAGTCAGTGCTCAGACCACCTCTGATTATTCCTGTGCTGTTGTCATCTGATTTGTAGTCATCCTCCTGAATAAGGAGAATGTATTCCTCATGTTAAAGGAATAAGTGTTGGAGCCATTCCCAATAGTGCTACAGGCAAGTGTATTCTGCCTTACCTTTGCTCTGGCACATCCTACCATATCATTAGCCTTCTTCTTGCACTGTATTAATGTGCAGTTCCTTCTACCACAGCATTTATATCCATAACTACTGGGTACCATGCCTTTGCCATATCAGCTTGTTTGGGTCCCCCTTTTCCAAAAAAAAAAAAGGTGTTTACCATATGTCCTAAGTGTAGCCATGAGTATGCAGTTTTCCTCTCCTTGTCGCTAAAATTGTCCTTTCTCTGTTTGGATCTCTGCTGCTGCAGCATTTATTTACTTAAAACAACACACGAAATATTGAAACTTGTTCCACTCATCAGTCAAAGAGCACAGCAATGTTAGCATGCCTGTTTTCATCACCAGTAAATCAGACATTTGAGTAGAAAATAATTTATGGTGACACAACATCCGTATTCATATGCACATACTGCAAGTCTAACTTCAGCCAGTTAAACCCATGTTGTATTAACCTCTACATCATCATCTCCAAATGAATAATAGCACTGTAAAGCCTTATTATTACACTGCCATCATGTGCCATTGCTGCAGAGCTGTATCTTTCCCTACCACTTTTCCGTAGTTATACTGCCAATTTTCATTCATGAGTGACAGTCACAAATATCACGGTAAAGCAGCATCCTGATAATATGATACATTGTTGAAAATGCAGAGCATCGGACTTCACTCACTTCAAATTGTGTACTTATATACTGTGTGCCATAATAAATAAATGCAAAACAAATTATTTCAAACACATCTTTCACATTTGGTGACTACTTCCCCATACATCTACAGTGCTGGTCATGAATTCCCATTTGTAAATTACTCTCATGTCATCATTATTAACATGAATCACATGTAAAACCATAGGTGTGACTAGAAGTGAAAAGTACAGAAAGTGTGGTTTCTCCTGTGTTGCAAGTTGAGATAATTCCCTTCTGATACAATATGAGATTTGACCAGGAAAAATATGGTGGGATCTTCATAATCACTAGCAAGAAAAGTAAATGTAAGAAATGAAGTATAAAAAGGTTTTTGGTACTAAATTACAATTAGCTGATAATGCAGGAAAAAAAAACAACTAGGGTGATTTCAACTTAAGTGGAGTGTGGAGGTGACCATTAATGGGATAAACTCACTGCACTTTTTTTTGGGAGGGTGGGATATTTATCTATGTATCTATCTGCACACAAACAAACACACACACACACACACACACACACACACACACACACACACACACACACACGCACATGCACACGCACACATGCACACACACACACACACACACACACACACACACACACACACACACACACACACACACACACACACACACACACACACACACACACACACACACACACATACACACACAGGGCTAGCTCAATAGTTTCTCCATCTGTAACTGACTGGTCCATTCATTCCATGGGACAGAAAACAAGCATCAATGGGTTAGGTGAGATGCCTGTAGTATATTTGTTCATGCTCAGGTAGCCCAACTGTCACATTCATTGATAGTGCTGTGGTGTGGCCTGTCCTTCCCCTAGTGGTGGCTCCTCTCCCACATGGTGGCTCTCTTAGCCCCATTACTTACTGTCTGCTTTGCATGCTCCCTCAGCTTCCTGTGAATGTATTATAGCAACACATGCTCATGTGCTCATGCTCCACTGTTTCAGTACCTGGTGTTCCCACTTAGTGTCACCCAAATGATTCGCCATTGCCACCTCCCTCTCCCCAGAATGGGCGAGCTGGCAGTGACCATTCAATACAATCCTTCTGGCTAGCTCCGCCAGGCAGATGATCTACCAATCAAACTTGAGTTGCTTGAGTTGCCTGGGCCATAGTCGAGGCTTTATCCTCCTTCAACATCACCAGAGCTGCTTTTGCACAAATGCTTGCTATATATAAGATGGAGAAGAGTGTTTAGAATTGTATGGGGCAGAAATGAGGGCATATTGAGTGACAACCTGTGGGCTAGAATTTCAAGACCTTATGTGTACCTATAAATAAAAAAATAGACCAAAGCAAAATGAAAAAAATATATATGCGATTAAATAAGGAAGTAAAAGAGGAAGTCAGAACCAAAGAAATAATTACAAAAGCTGAAGAAAAAATGAAAGTGCCAACTATATACTGGCATATGAAGAGATCAGACAAGAAACATCAAAGGTGGTGAAAAAATTCAAGGCAAAGGCGCAAAAGGAGTTAACTGTAGGAATCAAAAAGGGGAGAAAGGTTTGTGTAGATACATAGTTGACTGAAGGAAGAAAATGGAGAACTTCAGAAATTGAAATAAAAAGCAGACACCAGAATGAAGACGCTGGCAAGGTAACAATTCTTGATTAGTTTGTTTGCCTCTCTCTTTGCAAAGATGTGTTGTAAAGAGTCACAGTAAGAAGATGATTGCATAGTCGAGGAAGCTATAGAAAAGCATCTTAAGAAATTTTCAGAGTAAGACAGAAGGTGCTGATTATATATTGCCCAGTGTCCTTTTGATCTTGGTAAGCATGCTAGCTTGGTGACAGTAACGTTCTAGAAGGATGAAAGAAAGCCAGAGTGTTAAGGGGTATCAATCCAGATAAAAGCCACAAGAAATTATTCTATGAATAATTGACTCATTAGCCTCATTCATAAGAAGGGAAGATTGAGGAGAAAATACTGATGGAATGTTAGTTGGTTTCATGCTGGTTAGAGATTATAGTATAAGAACAGGCCAATGGGACATGTCAGTCCACAATGATCTAGTTTAGTTACTTAGTTACAGAGTAACTTGACAAAAATAAATTGGTAGATGCAGTATGCCTAGACCTCAATGAGGCCTTTAACTCAGTCACACATAAGAGATTGATAAGAAAACTGAAGGGGCTTGGAGTAAGTGAGTAGCTGGCAAAATGGGTGAAGAAGCAGATAAATGCCAGGAATAAAATAATGGTAGTTATGATCAACTTGTTGAGGTAGAAGTACATGAGTGGGGACCCACTGGGGTAGGTTCTAGGCCCATTGTTTTTTGTATATTTAAGTTAGACATTAAGAGGATCACTGAGAACTTGATCAACCTATTTGGAGATGATAGTAATGCAGGCAGAACAGTGAGGGATGAGAGTTATCTTACAAAGTGATTAAAGAAAACTAGTAGACTGGGTGGAGAAGTTGTAGTTTATTTATTTATTGCTTTTGTTGACTGGCAAAGTCTAACTGGGTGGCAAGCCCCTTTTCAGTAGATGCTCAAGGAGGAAAACTCCACAAGATACAGAGATTGAGCGAGAGAGAGAGAGAGAGAGAGACAGAGAGTAAGAAACATACATACATTCTTAGTGCGATGAATCATTTGAGTATACAACAATGGAAAGAATGATCATGGTTTGAGTATACAATAGCGGAAAATGCAAACATAGTTGATACTTAATGCAGCAATGGACAAGATTCTTTGCAAGAGTTCAAAGTGAAATACCAGTGGTGTGGGTCATCTTGGTCATCATTAAGAAAAAAAAACACAGGCAAGGATATCTTGTAGTAGTGACTGGAAAAGCTAACCACAAATTAAGAGAGCTGTGTTCAAGCCAAAATGTTTTTAGGATTACCACTTTTGCTGTATTTTAGGCCAGGATCATCTAACAGCGTTGTAAAGGAGTTTGTCCCATTCCCCCACTATTGAGAGACCTCAGAGTTGGTATATTTAAGTAGCAGGGGGGTAGGGAGGGTACAGGGACACTTGGCTCCTGCAAAACAATGATCATTCTTGCTTGTGCCTCTGTGTGTGTGTGTGTGTGTGTGTGTGTGTGCACATATATCTATATCTATATATCTATATCTATATCTATCTATATCTATATATATATATATCTATATCTATATATATCTGTATCTATATCTATCTCTGTGTATCTCTATATGTCTATATATATATATATATATATATGTATATAGTGCATGTGTGTGTGTTAATATATATATATATATATATATATATATATATATATATATATATATATATATATTTATATTTATCAATGAACAGATGAGACATGAATGTTAAGAAAAATGCAATCCTAAGTCGAATTTTGGAAGAGAGCAAGTCTGAAGGGTGATATTAAAAAAATGCTTGTATTTAGAGAAGTTGGCATGAACTGCCCTGAGATTTATATCCAGTATAATGCACTATATTAAAATAAATCCCTGACACTATTTATATTAATAAATACGCCAGCTTGATTGCATGTCATGGAAGTATGCCTGTTTAGAGATATATTGATTTTCAAAATATCATTGGAAAGCTGACATTCATGTTTGAACTGTTTTACTTGTTTTAAGATTAGAATTAGTTTGAACTGTGTTAATTCTTGGTTATAATTAACTCATGGTGAAGCCATTATGCTGGTACAATAAATTTAGCCATTAGCAAATTCAAACAATTTATTAATCAAATTAATTTCTTTAAAAATATGAACCAAGGTGTATGTATGGTTGCATTGCACTTATAATTCTTTGAGTCTGCTACCTGCGGCTCCCCCAGTATGCTTAGAATGTCAACTCTTCCTACCTCTCCTGTGAGGTATATTCTAAACATAAATCTAGTAACATTTAAAACTATGACCATGTCAAAACTTAAGGGGAAAAAAGACACATCAGTGAATTTATGAGCCTTAAATGTTAAGGAATATGTCTGTCTAAATCTGATGATGAAAACCAACCTAATCTTGAATTACTATAAGAAAAATCATAGCATTTGGAGGGGTTAACACGGACTCTCCTGAGACATATGCTGGATGTGTTGGAATATACTTTGAATTCATTGTCAGTGTTTGCAGTGCCAAATGCATACCATCATTATAGCATGCTGCAGATGTAGGCATAATAAAAGATACATATGACCCCACAATACATTTGTACAGGGCTTTTATAAAATCATTGTGAAGCTAACATTCATGTTTGATCTATTTTGTTTTCCTTAAGATTAGAATCGGGTTTAGATTATATAAAGTATCTGTTATAATTAACTTTTGGTGAAAGATAAAAAAGAGAAAATTCACACGTTTATGTTAAAGAAGTTGAAAAAATAAGAAAAGAAATAGCTCTGGATGCAATCATACCTTGACCTTATATTTTCTTATAAATCTGTAATTCAAATCATATTTAAGCTGCATGAAAAAATGAAAGTGCAAGCAATACATTTCACACTTATTAAAAAGATAATCAGAAAATATGGGAGGCCTTTTGATAAAGAAACTGTGAAACACTCCATATATATTCTCATTTTTATGTTAATAATCTGGTCAAGTGTGGTTATCATATGTATTTTGACATTTTACAAAAACCCCTTGCATGTAATAAAACAAATCTGAAATTAAATATGATAATTTAACAAAGCCAGCTATGAGTTTAAGACTATTTTTTTGAAATGTAATTGCCAATTAGGATCTCATGAAGAGTTTTTGCATGCTGTACTAAGAAGCAGTTGCTATAAAAAAGTTATAAGTATGTTATTTAAAAAGGCTTTTCAAATGGGTAATTCTGATATATTGAACATAAAATATTTTAGCACCTGGATTTCAGGTTCCTTTCCCAGCTGAGTTGCCTTATTTGAGAAGTGAAAATGCCCTCCTAGTGGCCACATGGGTGATCATCAGTGACGCCACCCCAAGCACAGACAAGTTGATTGATGATCCTTCTCCAAATTGCACATAGATGTGGGTATTCAGTGAGTGTTTGTGTGCATGTTTGTGTGTGCATATGTGTGTGTGTGTGTGTGTGTGTGTGTGTGTGTGTGTGTGTGTGTGTGTGTGTGTGTGTGTGTGTGTGTGTGCATATGTGTGTGTGTGTTTGTCTGTGCTCACTTGCACACATCCTTCAATGGACTGGCACCCTAGGATTGTCTCTGAGCCTTGTGCCTCATATCCATTATCTGCAGGGATGGACTCTGGTTCTCTCTTGATTCAAAATGGAATACTATAGGAATTGAAAAAATAATGAATGAAAGAAAGGAAGTTAAAAAAAAATTCTAACTACTGATGATTCAATTGCTGATAATGTAAAGATATTTTCAAGTTATAGTATTGTCATGGTGATACTGCAGAATGTTGATATACTGAAGCTCAGGATGCAGTGTAAGAGTGCTTACAGTCAGTGTCCATTGGGAAGCAACAAGTAGGAATCATAAGTTTACTTACCACGCAGGGCATGTAATGACCAGTTACAATGAAGGGAATGAGTGAGCTGAACCGAGAACATAAAATCTGCAATGCTGCATAAAAACTAGGTGCTAGTGGAAAGCCTTGAAAACACAAAAAATGTAAACTGCTTCATTATCAAAATAAAAATAAATGAATAAATAAATTCTTAAAGCATAATGATTTTGCAGGTGAGTGTTGCCCCACAACAACAAAATTCCATGTTTGATGCTATGGCTCTGACACCCCAACTTAATAAACCTGGAATAAATTGAATATTTAGCTTGTTTCAAAATCGGGCGGCCATGGTGGTGAAGCGGTTAGTGTTGCTGCCTCACAGCAAGAGGTTCTCCGGTTTGATCCTCGGTTGGGGTGCCTTCTGTGTGGAGTCTGCATGTCCTCCCTGTGGTCACTTAGGTTTCCTCCTGGTGTTCCAGTTTCCTCCCAAAGACATGCTGTAGGTGTATTGGACACTCTAAACTGGCCGTGTGTGTGTGCCTTCTGTCGAAGGTTGGGTGCCAGGCTGGCAACTTGACACCGTAAAACCTCACTGCCAATCATGAGCAGACTAATGATCAGCTGTGGTGAACCCTAACTGGGAAAAGCCAAATGAAGAAGAAGCTTGCTTCAAAATCAAGCAGTCCTTTTTTTTCTGAAACAATCCACCCTTGTGGTTAGTTTAGTAAAGCTTGCCGAGGTATGTAAGGAGAAGTAAGCCCACCCCCACACACAAAGTGAGGTTTTAACATTTTATTGCTTTGCTATGCTTATCACTTTATAAATAATAAAGATTCTTAATTACCTTGAGGTGTAATTTATTTTTTAAAGAAATGGAGTAAGATATAATAATGGGAAAGACAAGGGATCTCTTCAAAACGACTGGTGATATTAAGAATGATTTCAAGGTAAATATGGGCATGATAAAGAAAAAAAAAGAAGACAGGGACATATCATAATCAGAATATAAAAAAGAGCTGGAGGACTATATAGGAGAAATAAAAAATAGAAATCCTAACATTACTGATATGTACAGTGAAATGTTTTATGATCTAAAGCCTGTTGTTGCTAACTAAGATCTTGTGTTTAGGCAAGTTCCTTTGTATTGGGTTTCTCTAACACTATATTGGGCGTACATGGCTAGACTTATAAAGGCCTTTGAGTCAATAGCTCAGTAACAACTTATGAAGCTATGAACCTATGAACCTATAAATATGCCCTAGAGGTCCTTGTAATAACAAGGCTTCAGGAAATGATGACATTCCAGCTGAAAAAAATTGCAAAGCAGTACTGTTACACTACTGACTGGAATGTGTCAAGCAGATTTGGAAAACACAACAGTGGCCACTAGACCAAAACATGTCAGTTTATATTTCAGTTCCAAAGAAGAGCAGTGCTAAAGAAAGCACAAATTATTGAATAGCTGCACATATTTAGTGTGCTAGCAAGCTAATTCTTACAATATCAGTACCAAGGCCTGCCAGATGTGCAATTGGATTTAGAAGGGGCAGAGGCACCAATGATCAACATGCCTGCATCTGCAGGATATCAGAGAAAGCAAGGGAGTTCCAGAAAATATTTACTTCTGCTTTACTGTCCACTGCAAAACCTTTGACTGAATGGATCATAACAAACTGTGGCAAGTTGTTAGTGAAATACTGATACCATGTCATTCTAGCTGCCTCAGACTCTGTGCAGAACAAGAACTTAAAGTTAGAACCAAATATGGAATAACCTACTTGTTCAAGACTGGGAAAACAGTGTGGCAAGCCTGTAAATTGTCCCCTCCTTATTTAATTAGTACATTGATTATATTATTTGAAATGGGTTAGTCAAATCAGATGCTGATATCAAAATTGCTAATGTTAACAACCTGATACATGCAGGTGATAAAATTCAGATGGATGAAATGAATTGAGAAAGACTTGAACAGTCTGTTGTGTAAAGTGAAAATAGAAAGTGCAGACAGGGATTTGCTGCTCTGCATAAAAAAAATAACACATGTTATTATGCTCTATCAATTATTTTTAAATAGATGGTGAAGAAAGGGTTATCCTCCTAGAGGAGGAAGCTTGAACTCCCAAGCTTCAGCCGCCCAAGCTTCAACACTACCGATGATCAGAGATTCTCTATAGGAAATCACTCTCAGTGAGTTGTGCAGGAAGTAATTTCATTTTGGGGGCATTTCCCACTTTTTTGAGTAAGTGCAACCTTGAAGTTGGCATACATATATTCAGGGAGTATTGTGTATTGAGTGTTGTGGCTTGTCCTCCACAATGTGGGTGGAGGGGTGCTTCTGTCCTGCAACTTAAAGTGTTCTTCAACAGACTGTTTTCAGTGATCTCAAAATGGGAATTCCAATCCTCAGTGCATTTGCTTTCATCTACTGATAGTGGAATAGAAGAAGTTGAGGCACGGGCATATTTTATTTTCCATGGATCAAAGATCTCTACAGGTCATGACTGCAGCCAAGAAATTAAAATAAATTAGATTTTTGGAAGAAAAGCCATGGCAAATCTGGATAAGATTTTAAAGAGGAAAGGCCTCACATTATTATCAAGGTACATTTAGTCAATGCTGTGCTTTTTAAGTAATGCCATATGCCTATGAGTGTTGGAAAATAAGTAAAACTGTGCACTAGAAAACTGATGTTTTTTTTAATTAGGCTGTTGGAGAAAACAACTCAGAATTTCAGGGACTGAAACAAGATCCAGTCAAAGAGCAATTAAGGAAATAAACCTAGACTACTCACTGGAAGGTCTAATAATAAAATTAAAATTCACATAAAGCAGGAGTCACTAAAGAAGTCAATGATGATGGAAAAATTAAAGGCAAAAGATTACCATGGTGACACTACAGTCTGTTAACATACTGATACTCAGGATTCAGTTTAAGACAGGCTATACTGCATGCATGAATATAAATTTACAAGAACTTATAGAAACAATTGGCAGACAGCTCAAATGTGTTAAATCCTTCAGATCAATATGATTGGGATTCAGATAAATAACTAAACAATAAACATTTACTTACTTGTCACTGTCAGTTTTAAAACAAGGTACTAAGTTGTTTTTTCTTAAGAGAAAATATTTTTTTATTAAAACCTTAGCAGTATAATGCGAAAATGTGTTTTGCTTATTTAACTCTCCAAAACTGCTCTGTTTTGCAGTAACTACAAAACTACCTATCTTTTAAATTTCAGAAGAAATTTAAAACTAATCTAGGAGTATTATTACATTGTTTCAGACTCAGCATTATAGTACATCAACAATTCAGATGCAATCTTTTGAATTTTAAAGTTCTAGGCATCCTCTTTATATTACGTACCCCCCCTGAAAGGCACCTTTGTGAATACTAATTCAGACAGGCAATGATACATCGGTGTATGACCATTCTGAGATGTATAATCAAGACCCATACTCATAGGTTCATAGGAGGTTACTAGGTTAGCAGCTCTACAGCATACCTCTCAACCTGGAAACATCAAAAATCTGGACAAGGCTCATGAAAAATAGGTACAAATCTGTACGCTGATTAACATCTAATTTGCATACATAATTACGTAACACCACCCACTCCAATGGAATTGTGGGATACAAACTTTCAAATGCAAACTGAAGAGCAGACAACCAAAATATGGTACCAGAGTCCCCCTGCACCCATTCCAATGTCCCATTACCTGGCTATTTCACCCCATTTACCATAAACAGTAATGTGTGCATACTGCTTTACTTCTACAATGATTATTTGGATTTTATTTTTATATTTTGCAGCACAACAACGCACAAACACTAATAGACATCTGCTAAATAAAGCAATACTGTCTCACTATGAAGATAGACTTGGGATTAAAACTTCTCTGCCCTTGAAACTCACATTCATTGAAACAGCATTGAAACCCACACCACATCCAAAGAAAATGCATCTGGCCAGTGGTGGATAAAGATTACCTTTGGGCTGTTTTCAAATCATTGGCCCCTTACACACAAAACAAAAAACATACATGTGTTCTTTTCTTTGATACACCTTCCTGACTTTATTAAGTTATATTCCTTGTATAATACAGCACACTTGTTAGATAGAGCGCATTTTAAATTTATTGTTTGAACATTTTTCCAGTAGGCTGAACTGTAGGCAATGAAATAAAATGCATGAACCAATAATGACAAAACTGCCCAATTCAGAACATTTCTACCATAAAGGTCGACTTCCACAGCAATGATTTTGCTGACAATTTTACAGTGCATGGTACATATACCAACATACAGAATCATGCATTTGCAACAAACACGTGCCCATTAAAATGAGTAACCACATACATAAAATGGCAATATAAAAAATTAATATTTAAACTTGTCTTTCACCATGAAATATTCTTGCAGTCATTAAAAGTATGGAAGGCATGCACTATATGGGATATTAAGCTCATTCAAGCAGCTCAGATGCATATTTATAATTTGTGTGGCTTTGTCTATCCCAGAATTCATTAAAATGCCTAACTCCATATTCTCCAGTATATTCACATATATCAAATGCATAAGGTGAAATGTACTAGTTCTGATGTTATTCGTATATATTGAAATATATCTGAACTAAATATGAATGCTAACATTTCTTTAAAAGATTAGCAATGGTGCTGAAGCTGTTCTAAGTGACAAGCATGAGTTTTCTTCATTTCTGAGGACAGTTCCCAATAACAGTTTAAGGTCACTTAGACTTGCTCACTTACTTTCCTACTTTGGATGGACTTGGGTTGGAATTGTTGCCTCAAGTGATGAATTTGGAGAGACAAGCAGCCAGAGGTTGGCCCAGGAGATCATTAGGAGTAAAGGCTGCATTGCCTTCCATGAGAAAATCCCTCAAAGTGATTATGGGCCTAAAATTCTACAGATTATTGAGGTCATTAAAATGTAATTTGCAAATGTTGTTGTGATCTATATTACTAAATGGGTAGCCATTCCATTCACTGATGCAATTTCCGTATATAACATCAGTGGGAAAGTATGGATCTTTACTTTAGAATGTGCTGCATCACAGGAATATTCAAAACATGAGATGTGGGTAACATTAAATGGAACACTAAGGTTCTCCCACCATGCAAGAGTCCTATCTGGGTTCAAAGAATATATTCAAGGTCTCCAAGTATCATTCTTTGCTCATCACACATTTGTTAACTCCTTCTGGGAGAAAGCATGTGGGTGTGTGTGGCAAGGTGACAACAGCAATCTTAGTGAAAAAAATACTAAAATGGACAGTAGGATGCCACTCTGTAAAGATGATGAGAATGTATCTGATTTAAGTGGCTCACTTTTTGATATACTGAACTACAGACATGCCTACAAAGCTTATAATGCAGTGTATTCCCTGGTGCATGCCCTGCAGAATATGTTATCCAACAAACAGCAACAGGCAAATGACATTTTAATAGAACTTTTACTAGCTGCCAAATCATTTACATGAGCAGGCAATACACAATCTAAAACGGTGTTGTTGCTGTTGTTCCTTAAAATGTATATGAGCTATAAATTTAAGTTGAATAACATTCCCTACTCTTCTTTTGAACCGGATTTTCAGTTCTGACACATGTTGTGTAGTTTTGGTGCTGTTGTAATTTCACAAATGCTTCTTTTCTGCATCACATTCACCACATTTTTAAGCTATTTGCCCTTAATTAAATGTCTGTGTTCTGATTTTGTTCTCCGAGTAGGCCAAACTTCTCGAAGCAATACATCAGTAATGTCACTTATGTCCTCTGGCCACAGAAGGTGTTATCACCAGAATTCAAATGCCAAGATAAGAATTCAGAATAAAAGATTCTAACACCACATATTCAACAACAAATAAGCAACAGAACCTTCTTCACCTCTCAGCAGCCTATAAGATACAGAATAAAGTGACAGGTCTTTCAACCTGCCCGTGTAGGTCATGGTTTGGAGTCCCTGTATTTTCTTTGTGAGAAATCTCAGAGGTCTTTCCAGCTGCTGCAGGTGTCTGGTGAGGTACATGCAAAAGGGTGCATTATATGGCCTGATGAGGGTCGAGTACAGTGGAGTTATAACATCCTTTGACCTGGATGCTATGCACTTGCCTATGACGTACGCTATGTAGAACGTTTTCTTTACCACTGTGGAAACATACTGGTCAAAGTTCAGATTGCTATCAACCTGTATTCACAAGTTTCACAGCACTAGGTTGGAACTGAGGGGGATGCTGTCAATATTGTAATTTGTAGGGAATTCTGTATTGCCAAAGGGAATAATAATGCATTTTTTGCATTTAGTTTTAGAACATGGCTTTGGCACCAATCATTTGTTTGTGTTAGCTTTTCTTGTAATATCTTGACATCATTGGGGGACTCAGTATTTCCTCCCAGTTTGCAATCATCAGCAAACATGGTGAGCCAAAGGCCATCTACTTTGGCCTGGACTTCTAAGAAGTAGATGCCAAACACTAAGGGGCACAGCACAAAACCCATGTGGTACTCCACCGGTGATGGGTGAACTGGTGGAGGTGGAGTCACCAATTTTGACAGAGTGCGTTCTGTCAGTGAGCCAAATGGCTACCATCTGGTAATGTAAGAGTTAATCCCTATCTCTGAGAGTTTCTCAACAATGCCAGAGTGAGGAATTGTGTTGAAAGCCTTGGCAAGGTCGAGATAGCCTTTGTGCACTGTCTTACCTTCATCCATGACTTTGGTGGCATTCTCAAAGACGTCTACCAGGTTTAATAAGCATGATTTACCCTTAGTTAACCCAAACTGGATTGGGTCCAGCATTTGGGGGGGTCACATGTGTCCTTGTAGATAAGACCCAAGATAATTCTTTTCAGGACCTTGCAGATGAGGCTGGTTTGACTTATTGTTCTGTAGTTCCCAGGGTCTGTTGATGGCTCCCTTTGTGCAGGGGGATTACTGTTGCTGTGCTCTATTCTGCAGGCAAATAGCCATTTCTCAAGTTATGATTAAAGAGAATGTCAGGTGGGTCTGCTAGCTTTTGTTTTAGATTGTTTAGTAAACAACCTGGAATATTATCTGGTGCTATTGAGGCCATGTTTTTGGTCATGGCAAGCACTGAGATGACCTGTTCTGTAGAGATAGTTGGCAGAGGGCTGGTGTCAGGTATGCTTTGGGATATGGTAGGTGGGGGTAGGGGTGACATTTGCACTGAATCTGTCAGCTAGCAGGTTGGCGATATGAGTGATCCCATATAGAACCAGCTTGGCACATAGCTGAGTATTCCCTTTTAGACTTCGGACATAGTTAAAGAATGCTTTATGATTATACTTGCCTAGGGATGTGATTTTTAGTTTTGTAATTTACTTTAGAAGACTTTACAAGATTTCTGATTTTCATGTTTAGGCTTAGGAGGGAACTCTTCCTCTGCAATTTGATGTCCCTCTTGCTTTTGGACAACAGTTTCTTCCTCTTATTATATAATCTGTTTATACTTGAAATCTACCATGGTGGCTTGTTTTTACGGGAAGACATGGCTTTGATCTGGTCAGTACAGCAGAGTTTATACAGTCACTTAAGTGTTTGTACAGGGTATTTGTGTACATTTCTGCATGGTGATTATTGATGTCTGAAATTGGGGGTAGTATGAAGATTTTTATACCATCACTTAGCAGGCTGCAGCTAGCTTTGGTAAAGTTTTTTAGAATTTTTTTTTCCTGTGAGGGTGTCAGTTCCAGCAGTTACTTCAGACTGGACTGATTTGTTGTCTTACCTAACCAGGGAGGGTATCATGCATGGGGAAGTACAGTGACCCTCCCATGTTGGTCAGTACCATGTCTAGAACATTAGAGCTCCTACTGGGGGTGTAGACTATCTGTTCCAGAGCATTTGTGTTAACAAATCGGTGTAGGCAATGTACTTTTTCTGGGTCATTGTGGGGGATCTATAGCTAGCAATGATGTGGTATGGTACTTTCCCAATAGTTAATTGGTCATAGAGTAGTCCGAGAAAGTCATACTGACCAGTGTCAATGTGTATTTGGTTTTATTAAAGATAGATACACCTCCCCCTTTGGTTCCTTCATGCTCATTTTGAGGCCTGAATGTGTGGAAGGCTTTGCAGCCTTGCACAGCTGGGGTGCTGTCTATGGCCTTGAACCATGTTTCAATAACTGCACAGATGTCAGCTTCCTCCAAGGTAAGGAGTACTTCTAGGGAGTGCAGTTTTGTGTTTAAACTCATAGCATTAAGCAGCATGACCCTGAGTTTGTCTCGATTACATTTTGTTAGGTTGGAAAATTTGTTGTTTTGACATTGTCTAAAAATGGCGCTATGGGGAAGGCAAGGGCCTTGGCCAGTATCTGAAAGCCTAAGGGGACAGGTGCAGACCATTTCTAGCAAAGCAGTGAGGTCTGTCTACCATATCCTCCCAGGCTGACAGATACTGATTCCCCTGGGCTGACACCAGAAGCTGAGCCAATTTTTTTTTGTTTATATTGTGGCATCATCCTGGGTGAGGGTAAGATACTGCTTAGGGATAGGGACATACCTGCTTTGATTACTTGTGCCATTAACTGATGCAATATGGGATCTTTTGTGTTAAGAACTGAACAAAGCTGCATCCAGTGGACAAGGGCACCAAGCAGAGAAACTGTACAACAGAGTGCAGGTCGCTAGCTAGAAATGTGTGTATTCCCCACTGTTAAGACAGTCAAGGTCCTAAGAATCCACTTCTGGTACAGCAGTCTCTGATATCCAACCTGCACTTCAGATTGTATGAAATTCAGAGTCAATTAGAATTTGTAAAACTGTTTAGTACAAAAAAGTAATATGCACTATATTCTTGTAGAAACCCTCCTTTCAGGAGGAATAATACACATATTTAGTTTAAAAAACTCGTATTTTTTTTCTCTGATGGATGACATCATTGTTTTAACACTTAATTTAAAGCAAGGATGCTCATCCATCAGAGAATAAATTAAATAAGAATTTTAGGAATTCAATGTTGACAGTGAGATTTGTGTGTATTTGCTTGTGTGTTTCCATCCATTAGTGTGCTATGCTATGACTGTACCGACATTTTTCTCTTTATTTGTGATGCACTCTTTTATCATTTGTGGTTATCTTACTTCAGTAGTGTATTGGTACATTTACTGATTGGTGCCATTTTATACATACCTTTATTATTTCATGTCCAAGGTTTAGTTTTCATTTTGTTTGTTTTTATTGCATATGTGGTTGCTGTTTCCTATACTAGCAATGGCATGCCTGAATTGCAGATATCGATGTCTGTTTTGTACTAGCACATGCGTTGCATAATATGTACTACAACCACACATGTGCAGTACTTGCTGTTATCAAGCACAGACCTAAACATAATTGCTACCCTGTATTGACATCATTGAAGACAATCATGATTAACACTGATGCTTGATATTAGTCTTCCTGCATGTCACCCTCTGTCACTCATGTTTCATGACATATCAGTCATCCTCCTGCACATCACCACTACAGTCACCCTCTGTCACTCATGTTTCATGACATGTTATCTGTCATCCTCTTGAACATCACCACCACAGTCACCCTCTGTCACTTATGTTTCATGATATATTTATTATCTGACATCCTCCTACGGATCACCACTATGTTGTCATCCTCTGTCATTCATGTTTCATGACATGTTCTCTGTCATCCTCCTGTACACCACCACTACAGTCACCTTCTGTCACAAATGTTTCATGATGTGTTCTCTGTCATCCTCCTGCATGTCACCACTACACAGTCACCCTCTGTCACTCATGTTTCATGACATGTTTTCTGTCATCCTTCTGAACATTACCACTACAGTCGCCCTCTGTTACAAATGTTTTATGATGAGTTCTCTATCATCATCCTGCATGTCACCACTGTGCAGTCACTCTCTGTCACTCATGTTTCATGACATGTTCTCTGTCATCATCATCCTGTACATCACTAGAGTCGCCCTCTGTCAGTCATGTTTCATGACATGCTAGCTGTCATACTCATGTACATCACCACTACACAGACATCCTCTATCATTCATATTTCATGACATGTTCTCTGTCATCCTGCTGCATATCTCTACTGCATAGTCACCCTCTGTCACTCATGTTTCATGAGATGTTCTGTGCCACCCTCCTGTACATCACCACTACAGTCACCTTCTGTCACTAATGTTTCATGACATGTTCTCTGTCATCATCCTGTACATCACCACGACAGAGTCACCCTCTGTTACTCGTGTTTCAGGACATGTTCTCTGTTATCCTCCTGTACATCATCACTATAGTCACCCTCTGTCACAAATGTTTCAGGACATGTTCTCTGTCATCCTCCTGTACATCAGCACTACAGTCACCCTCTGTCACTCATATTTCATGACATGCCAGTTGTCATCCTCCTGTGCATCACCACTACACAACCATCCTCTATCATTCATGTTTTCTAACGTCATCTGTCATCCTTCTGCATCACCATTATAGAGTCACCCTTTATCACTTGTGTTTCATGTGGCATTATCTGCCATCCTCCTGCATGTCAACAATGCACAGCCACCTTCTGTCATTCATGTTCTGTGATGTGTTATCAGCTATCCTCCTGCACATCACCATTACACAGTCACCATCTGTCACTCATTTCATATTGTCACTTCATAGGTAAATACTAGGTGTGCAGTCAAGAAGACCATAGAGAAGCCTAACCGAGTTTCCCATTTGCCCCAGAGCACTGTCTGCTTAAATGACTTGCTCTGAATCACACAGTAGACAAATGGAGGCTAAGGGAATGAAACCCTTAACTACAGGAAGCAGCTTGTTAACAGCTCCTTAACCCCCTGTGTTAACTACCAGATTGTTATAATATACAAGAAAGGGTAGAGAACTGAACCTGCAGTTATCAACATATGCATTTCATAAGGCAAAGGCTGACTGTGCTGAGCTATTTATATAGACCTGTATTATGTGACATTCTCAAGCACATCATAACTACACAGTCACCCTCAGTCACTTATATTTCAGTTAAGTTTTGCAGTGTGTTATCTGTCAAATTGTATCTGTCTTTCTCTTCACAGGATAGTCAGAGAAAAATGAAGTCATCATGTTTCACTTGAGTAGGTATTGTCTGTCACATCCAGAAATACCCACAGATACTTGATTTTGTCACATAAACGGCCCCGCCCATTATCATCATACTTATACTTTTCCCGTGTACACTTAGTGTGCAAGGGATCCACAAACAAAAAAAATTCTGCTTAGTTTTACTACAGTGTGATGTCATGGACAATGATTAAATAGTTCAAGGAATGAGTTATTTCTATGTAACAGGTATATGTGACAACATGTATTTTGCCATGCCAGCTGTGTTAGTAAAGGGTTTCATTTGATCTATATGCTCGTCCAGATTTTATGACCTTTACTATGCAGATTTGCATTTAGTAGGCTGCGGTGGTGCAGTGGTTACCATTGTTGCCTCACAGCAAGAGGTTCTCCTGTTCAATTCTCGGCTGGAGCACCTTCTGTGTGGAGTCTGCATGTCCTCCCCGCAGTCGAGTGATGTCTAAAGACATGCAGGTAGGTGCATGCGTGAATGGGTGTGCCTTCCTTTAAAGTTGGACATCGGGCTGGCAACTCAGCACCGTAAAAATCCACTGCCAATCATTAGCAGACCTGAGTTCCGCTGTGGCAACCCCTAACCGGGAAAAGCCAAAAAACTTTTTTACTATGCAGGTTTTCATTTCTGTTGTTGTTGTCAAGTATTTCTTTTTAGAGCTGTACTTTTCTCTTTCAAAAAGTGTTTGGAAATATCTTGCTGCACATGCCATAGTAGTGTGTCCAGTGCTTTTCTATGTTTGTGCCTCATTCCAGAAAGCAGTTGGACTAAAAATAATGGTAGTGTAAAAGTTACATACAGTTTCAAGGTAGATGGTATTCACATTTCTGATGCAACCTCTTTTATCACAGTCTGGGTAAAAGATTATATATTTTGCATTATATAATACCTAGAAATATATAATTTGCATTTTTGATCTCTGTAAGAGTTAATGGTAAGAAGACAGAATGCTCTTTCAGACTTGGTTTTTCAGCCTGACAGCTGCTTTGTATGTGGGATTGCACTACTGTTGAGTCTGTGAATTTCCCCTTTTCCCATTATTGTTTAATCTTGGTGTATATATAATTAGCATGGTGTGTGTGTGTGTGTGTGTGTGTGTGTGTGTGTGTGTGTGTGTGTGTGTGTGTGTGTGTGTGTGTGTGTGTGTTTGTATGTGTGGGTAGGGGGTACCCCCTCCAAAAATATTTTTATTTTTTTAGATAAACTCTTAAAAAGATTGCTCTGTTTGTATTTGCTCTTTTGACCATTTGGTATATCATGAAACAATCTTTGTATCACACACTACAAAGAAGTTTACATTGTGCAACATTTCCTTCAGACATTATCTAGAAATTTATAAAGTTCTTTCTGCTTATTCATTAAGACTATCAGATTGCCCAGTCATGCAAATCCCATTTGCAGTGATGGCTGGAGGATAAAATCTCCAACAAAAACATCCATGCTGTTCCAGAATATGGAATGAGTTACAAATATAGCTAGAAGTTGACAATTAATGAAACACATGTAAAATCTGTAGAGAAGCATTAATACTTTCTGCTGTAACACAAGTGATTGCAAATACCAGGCAATGGATTGATAGCAACAAAGTATATGGCTCAGATGAGATCTCTAATTCATAATACTCAGTGAAATGCTTGCGTGGTTGTAAAGTATATTCTTGCAGTGCTAGGGAAAATTATTTGTATATGGCAACAGTACACTAATGATGTTATTATCAGGTATTATGTTGATTGTGGAGAGCAGAGTGATATTCACTGGAAGGTGCCTGCACAGGAAAACACATGGTGGGTACCTTGATTAATCTACTGGACATTATGCAAGAGCATACAAAGCTGTCTGAGGACTGTTCTGTCTTATACATGCTGTTTTGCTGTCTTACTGTCACCAGTTGTTTCTAGGGGGTGTAATCTGGCACTGTTTCCACTGGACATTGAGCTTCCAGGCCCTACCAGATTCAGACACTGAAGGTTGTTAATGAATTTAATACAACTCCTTCAAGAACCTGTCAAGCAATAGTACACTTATGAGAGGCACCATAATGTGCCTTGCATTTCTTTTGTTTGTGGGCATGTGCTGCTTTTTCTTGGTGCCATCTTCTCTAAGTATGTTTCCTGAATTAATGAATTGCATAGCATGTACTGATCACTTACTCGAATGTTTGCAACTTATTTTTTCATTTTTTTTTTAAGAATGGGGATACACATGGGGTGGACATTTCTACATGAGCCATGTGATCTATACAGAATCCCGCCACACTGAGCCTGGAATGTTTATGCAGTTGCCGAATTCTGCTACTTGCGTTCTTTACAATCTGTGCAGTCAACCAATTAGGAACAGTTTTTTCATATGCATTACAAAGATTCAGTTTAATCTTTTTTGTTTATTTCTCAGACTGGAAATAATAGACTTAAATTATATGAAAATTGTATTCATATCATTCATGGTATCCTAATCATGAAACCAAAGTGCATGTCATACACTATAAAACTCAGCTGCACAAATTATTACATTATGTATCTTCATGTGCATTTGTTTCAGAAATAAATTAACATTTTGTTATTGCCTAGCCATTATATATAGTACAGGGATAAAATAATCATAGGGTATATTGTAATTTGTGACTTATGGAGAGATGGGAGTAAGAAATTATCATGGTTCAAACTGAAAAATAAATTCTTTCATTTTCTTGTTACTCACTGTATACAATTTAGGCTCAAGTAGAAGCTGGAGGCTACCCCACCAGTCAGTGGGTACAAGACAGAGAAATGAATCCTTGATACGATGCCAGTCTATCACAGGAAGTATTGACACATTCACTTACAGCACATACACATATAGGCAGTAGGGAGGATTGTCAGTTCAATTTAAGGATATGAATATGGAAAGAATCTGGTGCTCCCATTAAAAAAAAAAAAAACACTTGAATAGAGGGAGAATTTGCAGAGTTTGCTAGCCAAAAAAATAACTGAAGAGTCACATGCAAGGTAGGCAGCAGCATTGGTAACTACTTCATTACTGTGCTGCATAGATAAAAACATTATAATCTGAAAATCTGTGATAATAGCATTCTCTGTATGAGCATTTACACTTGTACAGTTTGTTTACAGAATGCTTTGACATTATGCAGCAGTATTATATAGTTTATTTTAAAATTCAAATTATCATGCTGATAAAAAAAACAGTAAAACATTGTCATAGAGTAATTTAGTTGTATATTATTAATCATTTACATTTAGCAAGCACAGTAGTCTTAAATTGTTACAAAAATTAGAATGTTTACAAAAGAGGCAAGTAGCTTGTGCATGATATAACTACACTAACACTATGCATACTATTTGGACTGGACATTGATAATAAAACAGGAAATATTGATATCATCTATATCTATAGCTAACTTTTTGTCTGAGAATACATTTTAATGGATTGAGTTTACCGCTGTCTTTTTTTTAAAGCACTGATGCTCAAGTGTCGGAAATGTCTTAGGTTCCATTTTTGTTTGCAGTGTGGCTGTGGATGATAAGTAGGGTTTTATGTTAATGCTGAAGCTTTCAAAAATACAGAAAGGTTTAATATTGGATGTAGATGTTTGTGGGCAAGTGTTTGTGGATTAGGGTTAGAGTTAGGACTAGGGAATTGGTTCAGTGTTTTGTGGGTATTTGCATTTGTTAAGTGATGTGAGTGAGTGTGCAAGTGTTTCTGAGTTAGAGTTAGAATAAGAGTTAGGTTAGATGACTTTTGTTTTTTTGATGCTTGGAAGTCTGAGAGTGTGTGTGCGTGTGTGTGTGTGTGTTTGTGTGTGTGTGTGCGCATGTCTGTCTGTCTTCTGCAATGGTACTGTTAAGGAAAGACTATTTGGTAAGGTAATGTGTAGAAATGGAGTTAGGAAGAGTGTCAGGGTTAGGGTTAAGGTTAGAAAATGCGAGTGAGGTAATACAGATTTTTAAGGTGCTATTTATTCATTTAGCTAACTGTGGTAGGGAACTATCCAAAATGTTTTTATGACCTTTTTACAGTCATGATCCACTGAGGCACAGCGACTTGTCAGAAAGTGAAAGCACATATAATTTATATCACAATCAAAATTGTGCTCAGAGTTAGGGGGATTTGAACAAACATACTCAAATAAATACTTATCACTGACATTTCACATATTGTTGCATATATCCATACATTCTCTGTACGTTTTCTTACCAAGATAGATAAAACAATCAATATGAGACACAACACAGCATCTATTTTTGTTGACCTGAATGCAGGTGTTTGATGTTGCTGGCCATGAATTATTAGTCAAGTCTTTAAACAAATGCAGTTTCTCAGTGGATAGCTAAAACAGTGTTTGAACTATGTTGCCAAGACAGCTTGTAATACTCTGACCTTGAACTGCTTCTTAAATTTACCTTCCCATCAGATTAACATGGAGTGTTGTACACTCTGCAGCTGGGGGGGGGGGTCATTACTTTTAGTATTATAAACAATTTGAGATGGCTATGTATGTACAGCTAACACTGCTGTAGTAAGCCATGATCCTAATATAAGGAACAGAATAAAGAACATGTAGCATGACTTTTTTCCCAGCTCTAGAGCATAACTAACACTCTACTAACACCAATAAGATCACACTTTTAAAATTTTCTTTTGTGCTTAAAAGTGACTGAGAAGATGGATAGGTTACTCAGCACACAATGAACTTCCGCTCATCATAGCTATGATATCCAAGGAAAAAAGTACTAAATGGTTGTAGTACTGGTGAATGGCCTGGCATACCTCACCTGGAACATGATAACATAGCAACTTTAAGGATTACACATTCTGTAAGGATTTTGAGTTTGCCATCTTAGTCAGTGAAAGATGATGACTTACCAGTCAAGTGTAATAAACACTGCACTTATCTGTGAATACTAAGAAGTTTGTATTAAGTACTCATGTTTACTCGCTATCTTTCCCTGCTTATCCCACATATTTTCTCTTTACTTTCACTATCCATCCCATTTATCATTATTTGCTGCTCTTTGTTTCTGTAGAATGTTTTTTTTTTTTCCTCATTTCAGTCAAGAAAGGAGGTTAATGTTATACTGATTCAACAGAGAGCAAAGAAAGAAAGAAAACAAAGTAAGGAAACTGAGGAATGTATATACTGCAATGGCAGAAAAGAGATGCTGGCAAAGCGGGTCTGCATAATAGAAATATACCATTATTTAAACAGGAATAGAAGGGAGCTTTTTTTTTCCCATTTAAAAGAAGGAACCAAGAGCATGCATTTAGTTCCAGTCTTTTCAAACTATTATGACGAATCTTCAAAAACTATTGTGAACAATGCATTTTGGGTCTGAAGAGAGAACAGGAGTATATCTACCTAGGTTTTTCAAGAAATCATAAGAGATGAGCAAGTTTTGTATGGATAGAAAGATAATAGATGGGTTTCCCATTCATAATAGTGGAAGGAATGTACAGGCTAAAAGCTAAGGACCTGTCAGTTTGATCTCATTTGTAAATAAAACCATGGAAACGTGTTTTAAGAATGCTGCCACATTTGTTATAATATTATATATAGCCTTTATTGTATTATTGTAACTTCACCTGTCTTTTTATGGAGTTACTGTTTCTATTGTTGATATGTTGAAATTGAATTTGAAATAAAGAGATTTTTATTAAAAAAAAAAAGGAAGAACCCCCCCCCCAAAAAAAAAAAAAAATGCTGCCACAGTGTGGCACTGAATACATATCAGTGTTTTCATATCAGTAAAGTAAATCCGGACAAATCTAAAACAGTTCTTTGCACAACCTGTACAGTAAACAAACAAAATGCTATACATGAAATAGACTACTCATATTTCAGTGAGGGATTTGACTCAACACTTTATAGCTAGTTACTGAGCAAATATGACTTCCTCAAAATGGTTCAGATTGTGCTAGCAAAGACAAAACACTGACTAGAGAGAAAGAAGACAAGAGGGTCATGAGTACTGCAGTCTACTCAGATAATGACTATCAGCTCAGCAGTAGCAGAGTCAGTATTAGAATTCACCCTTTTGTCTATTCAGGTATTACAGACACTCTAAAGAAAATAAAGCTTTTTGTACTGATGGCACAAATATGTGAATCATGACTGATATGGTAGAAGGTGTAGAAAGGATATTAAGTGAGTTACTGTGATTCATCCAGAACATGACAACATAAATTCAGTTAGAAATACAAAATACTGTACAGTAACTGGAAAGTGATAACATGCAGATACTTCCCTAACCTTGTTAAACTTACACTGGACAAGGTGTCATCTCTCACCAACAGGCATTCTTTTCTTTTGGGAAATTTCATCCTTCATATTTGCACAATTGTGGAGATGGCATAAATACATTTGGGGGTACAGGGCTTTGCTTCCTGAAAACATGTTTTATTTTTGTTTTACTTCTGGATGAGGTCACATCTGGTTGTGACCTCACTGACATAGTTCGCAATGAGTCATACTGGAAGTCTTGCAAATGGTCTACACAACTGGTGGAGAAGCAGAAGTAGCCAAAAAAGCAGAAAGGAATTGAAGGCACTTGTATCTGGCCATTCTAAAGGTAAGCAAACACTGTGACAAAACAGAAAATAAGGAAGGAAGAGTACCAGCACCATTTGTAGAAAACAAGATCTACACTAATAACCAGTAACATCCATCATGGAGCACTGCATGCAGTTCTGAAGAAATATCTTTTGTCAGGTTGGCCAGATAAGAGGTACTTAATAGATACTTATGAAGAAAGAAGAAGATATGAAACATTTAAGTACCCCAATGAAATTTGTAGTCTTTCAAGCTGGATTAGTCTTTCAAGAAAAAGTTATATGAGAACAAGAAGCCACATTTCAATTATGTGAGTTGCAGGCCTTAAAAGAGATATGAGGAAGTATTTTTTATATAAAAAGTGGTCAGTGATTAGAATAAACTTCCTGAAAAGATGGTACACTGAAAAAAAGAAAGAAAGAATTTAAGAATGTGTGGGGTAGGCATAATCTATTCTTATTATGCACACAAGAAAATAGCCAAAAAAGAATAAATTATTGGAGAAGTAAAATGTTGAGCTACAAAGAAGGAAATTAGCAGGTAAGCTGGATGAAGTTGACCTTATTTGCCATCAGCATCTACGTTTTTGGGTTCTTGTTATCATCCAATAAATATAAATCACAGTTATCACAAGACAGAAGCTAAATGTAGTAGCATGGATTCACCAGTTAATAGCTGACTTGTAATACTCAAGCCTTTTTCTCCTTGGCCTTAGTTACAGAATTTATATCATTCAGTTGTTACTACAAAAGTACCTCCCAACTTCTTCTGAGAACAATAGCATAGAATGTATTAAACAGAATAAAGGAAACAGTGTGTTACCTTCTTTTTACAAAAGTCATTTAATGATATAAAGACATTTCTTTTACAAGTAGTGTTGTGTCCTTTGGCAAACATGGGTCTCCATGCACCTACCACATAGCTGACACTCCTTTGAAAACTGACATAGTTATTAGGGACCTGAGCACTTTTGTCGAAAGTGAACTATCCTTTGGCCACCATGTATCAACTGTCATAATGAAATCCTTTTAACTAGCAAGTCTGATTTCCAGGGGTATATCTTCTAGGTGAAGAAAAGTTTGCATCCCACTGTACCCCTCACTCATAAGACCCATAATAAAATATAACGCCCGTTTTGGTATGTACTTGTCTGAACATAAATCAAAAGACTGCAACATTTCCTTACTAAGAGAATCAAGAGCATGTCTTTCTTGTGCTACACAGACCACTTTAAAGCATACTGTTTCGTACAGACTCTTAAGGACTAACCCTCTCCCTAACCTACAAAATCTCAAATTATCCAGTCCTATGCAAACTGCTACTCATCTGCAAAACAAACAGTAGCCTAAGCACTTACTCAGAGGAACCAGGCATCCATTGTAGCATAATTGGGATCTGCTAACATGATAGATATTCCTCAAAGAATCCATTTTTTATGGAATTGACTACCTTTAGATGTAAAACTATGTAAGCAAAACCTTGATAAATGATTGGGAAACTATATATTCACCCCTGGTCTGGTCTCACCAACCCCTTATTGAAAGGGGATAAAATGAGGTGGTAGTCAATCATATTGTAGGGTACTGACAAAGTGGAATCTTGAGGGCAGGCCACAAATGATCCACCTGATGAAGAGATGCCTCTTCAAAAACTTAACTTATTTTTTCATTGAGCTGCAAGACAAGAATGGTTGTATTGATTTGATTTGAGATAGTGTATATATTATTACGACATGGGGTTAATATTTTTTTTGAAAGCATGGTGGAGTGCAGCAGTGGACAATACTATTAACAAGATGGTGTATTAGTGTTGAGCACAAACAGATGCTGACATCAGGCCACTGGGTAAATGTATGAGATTTATGACGTCATCAAATTTTCATCTCGTCATAGCACACATCATTGAAAGTGTCCCTCAAAAGCATCTATAAATAAAGAGCCTTGTTGAAGGGACTGCCCCATATGGGAGGCTTTGCTCCACAAACATACAACACTACATGACATCAGAGATGCACAGACATTGAGAGGCAACTTTAAACAAGTTGTCCTTCTGATGAGTTGTAGCTACACATTTTTATGTTCCCAGTGCACCACATACCAAACATACAGAAATAAGTCAGTGAATGGACTAATGAAATGTTGAAATAGAATGCTAAAGTAACACACAATGTGCAATAGAGATCACCACACTCTAAGATGCTGAAAAGAAGTGCACATACAGCTCTTCACTAATAATGTATAAAATGAAAAATTGTTAACACAGAATTTTGTTATACACCAGTAATAGGATGCAACAGTGTGGTAGGAGGGAAGAAGGGAGACAGAACCATGAGGTAGCGTGCACCTTGTCAAGTATTGCTAGAAATAAATGATTCTGAGGGCTAATAGCCTGCACATGTCATGCAATGTATGAATGTGTTAATGTCTCCTGTTTCTTTATCTGCATAATACTTGATTCTCTATATAGTATTTTTCCTCTGCTATATAACATGGCAATCTATCCAACTGAATGAAATTGAAAATTCTTTATGCAGACTGTCAAAACAGTCATGCATTTTGCAGGTAAAATATATCTTGCTGGTTATGTTTATTTATACTATATTTGTATTTCTAGGTAAGCGTATTATTTTTTAATCACAGGTGTGCAGTCTAAAGTCGATAGAAGTAAGCTGCAAATCTTTATTCTTAACACTTTCTTTTAGACACAACAGAGACTTGCTTCTTCATAGTTTCATAGGAGGTTCATAGGAGGTTACTAGGCTAGTCATATTAATCCCACGTATCTCCATTTGTTCCTTTTTGGGTAGTTAAGAATGAATTTATGAACAGAGTGGGTGTGTGATCAACACCGGCTACCCCTGTCCATAAGGGACAAGGGTACCACCCTAGGGGTGAATTTGTGGTCTCCCATCTACTTATCTAGGATGCATTTGAATAGGGTCAGCTAGGAGCTCTGTTTTACGTGAATAGGGAGTCTATTCCAAAGAAGTGGCAGTCTCTGGGAGACATATCTGTCTCTCCAGCATGATCTGTTAATGTCACAAACTAGACTGAGATCCCTAGAGTAAGTGACTCTTGTGGCATTTGACTTGTGGATGTGCAGTATTTCCATTAGGCAGGTTTGGAGATTGCTCTATTGGCCAGGCACAAGTCACCTCTTAGCAGCCTATAAGATACAGAGTAAAGTGAAAGGGCTTTCAGCTTGTACATGCAGGTCATGGTTTGGAGGCCCTGTATTTTCTTAGTGAGAAACCTCTGTGGTCTCTCTAGCTGCTGCAGGTGTCTGGTGAGGTACATGAAAAATAGTGCATTTTACTCTATTAGTGGTCTGATGAGGGCTGAGTATAGTGGAGTTATAACATCCCTTGACCTGGATGCTATGCCCTTGCTTATGAGATGCACTACTTAGAAGGCTTTCCTTACCACTGTAGAAACTTGGTGGTCAAAGTTCAGAATGCTATCAACCTATGTTTTCAAGTTTCACACCACTGGGTTGGAAATCAGGGGGGTGCTGTCAATATTGTAATTTGTAGGGAATTTAATTTTGCCAAAGGGAATAATAAAGCATTTTTTTGCATTTAGTTTTAGAGCATGGCTTTAGCACTGACCATTTGTTAGCCCTTCTTGTAGTATGTTGACATCATTGGGGGACTCAGTGATCCCTCCCAGTTTGCCATCATCAGCAAACTTGGTGAGCCAAAGGCCGTCTACTTTGGCATGGGCTTCTGAGAAAAAGACAGTGGCGGCTGGTGACTTTAAATCAAAGGGGGGGGGCTGCAGGAGACAGGTGAATGGGTGTGGTCAATGGGAAGGGGTGTGGCCAACTAGAAAGGGGAGGGGTTATGCTCAAAACCACAAAAACTATAACTTTAATTAAATACGCTGCCCTGGGTGCCAAACTGTCATTATGAGAGTCCAATCAAGACAAAATGAAGTGTAGAAGAAAAAAAATATTTGAATGCATTGGCTGCATGACAGCTTACTTAATATCTAGATGGAAACAAAAAGGTTGTGAGGCATGAAAAAATAAATTACTTTTTAAATACATTACTGGAATGCCAGTCAAAATCAAGTGTAAGAAAAACAAGCATCACTCAACGCAAACCACTTCTCCTTGCATTGCAGTTCTAATTATAATTTATATTCAGCATTATTAAAGTACCAAGCAACATGCTGAAAGTAGCAATCTTTGTGATAACCCCACTTGTAAAAATGTTTCTTATCCAAAAAAGACCTGCTGGCTGACAACTATCTACTTGTTTCATGGGGAAAACATGATCAAAGTAAAAAATGAAAAGCAAACAAGAAACAAGCTCAAGATGCATTGCTTAAAGGATTACTGTACAGGTAATGGACCACACATGATAGGTGGGCATTCTGTTTGGTTTACAGGTAAAGCCTGCAAAGATAACTGCAAGTCTCCAACAAATGTAATGAGCTTCTTAAAATAATGTAATCCTGTCCTTTATTACAAATGCTGTCATATACATTTCAATACCCAAGGCTTATACATTATCTAGTTATGTAAGTATTCTCTGCATGGCAACAACAAAAAGGCTTTCAATGTTGGCAGTTCTTTAACAGTATGCTTATTAATGCTTACTTGCATTCTTACAATCTCAGACAAGCTTACCTGATGGTCATTAAAGCATTGCTACTTAAACACAGAGCAACAGGCACTTTCTGAATAATAATAAGCATAAACCAACAGTATAAAAATATGACAGAAACCAGAACATTCTGCAAAATCAAGGACAGAATGAAAGTAGCACTTGTGTCTACCTTAGATGGGGTGATACTCTGCACATTTACACTGCATAACTGCTCCTTGTCTTGCTTGGACACATCCAGAGTCACTACATGGGGTAGTGGGGTGCAACAAGTATGTCACAATTTGAAATGTCTCTGGCTGACTCTGATGGCCCTGACACATTTGTCACACCTCTCAACCTCAGAACAAGAAATATGGACAGAGCCATACATAGAAGTGGGACAAAGGCCCAAAAATAAGAACAATTTTTAAATATTGCTCTTATAAACTTAGAAAGATAATAGAATAGTAGATCTTGCATTAGTATGAATTTTCTGAAAGGTATGAAATCTGAAACTCAAATGTCTGTCATTATTTTCTAATTTCAGTCTTTAATGATTTGCCACTAATTTGCCAAAAAAACACAATTTTGTGAAAAATGGACCAAAAATGTGATGCAAAAATATAAAATAGCCACACAATACAGCTGGGAACCTGTCAAAGAAGGGACACTTTTTTAATATTAGTACTGCTAACTTGAGCAGATGACAACATAAAAGAATCTACATGCATTTCTGAAATAAAAGTAATCTATAACTCTGATTATTACAGTTATTTCTTAATTGTAAGCCCTCCACGTTTCCTTTCAAAATTGCCATTTTGTGGGGGATTATTAGGGGAAGAGCAACATTTTGAGCCAAAATCGGAGACAGTTAAGAGGTTTGGATATGCTCAATTCTATAAAGCAATTTATTTGCATGTACCTCTCAACCTGTTAATGCAGGATATCCAGACAAGGCCAAATATACTGGGGGAACATATAAACAGTACTATAAATTGTTGTATAAACTGAGACAATTGATAGAATACCAGGTCTTGCTTTAGCATGCATTTTTCTGAAGGTTATGAAGTCTGAAACTCAGTGTCTGTCATTGTTTAGTGACTTAATTCCTAAATTATTTGCCAGAAAGCTACACATTTTATTAGGAACAAACCAAAAATAAGAAGCAAAATTTCTGTGAAAATCTGGACATTTGAGAGGTAGAGTTCAGCCGGGGCTGTCTTTGAGTTTGTCGCCCTTCCCCCCACAAAATCATGGTCGAATGGAGCCTCCCCCCTGCAGCCATTCCAATGAACCATTACTTGGCTAGTTCACCCCATTTACCATGAACATTAATGTGCGTACTGCTTTACTTCTATGATGATTTGGACTTCATTTGAAAGTTTTATTTTGTATTTTACAGCACAAACACTAAGACATCTGCTAAATAAAGCAATGCAATCTCACAATGAAAACAAACTTAGCATTAAAACTTCTCTGCCCTTGAAACTCACATTTATTGAAACAGCATTGAAACCCACATTCAAAGAAAATACATTTTGCCAGTGGCAGATAAAGATTAACTTTGGGCTGTTTTAAAATCATAGGCCCCTTGCACACAAAACATACATGTGGTCTTTGATACACCTTCCTGATTGTATTGAATTATATTCCCTGTACAATATAGTACAGTTGTTAGAGGGCATTTTAAATTTGTTTTGAACATTTTTCCAGTAAACAATGAAACAAAATGCATGCACCAATAAAGACAAAATTGCCCAGTTCAGAACATTTTTCCAGTAAATAATGAAACAAAATGCATGCACCAATAACGACAAAACTGCCCAATTCAGAACATTTCTATCATAAAAGTCTACTCAAACTTCTACACTCCACCAGTATCAGTAAATATGCACAATCCCTGAAGAAGTAAGTCATCTAAATAATTCCACATTAAAAAAATCTTAACTAATGAAGAGGTTGCTGCTAGCAAACAACTTTATATTTCATTGTTTCATCTACAAATAAAGTGCCTGTTGCCCTTGAGGAATAAATTGCCTAAGTTGCATTAAAAAAACGATAAGCTAGTAATATTGCAATAGGGAATGGATGGCAAACTGATAACAGGTTCATAGTTACCAGGTATCTTCACCAAAAAGGACTGCAGCATTCACCCCCTTTACAATACAGTACAGTATGAGCAATACATGTACCTACTGTGGGAGTAGAACCCACAGCCTTCTGCATCAAAAAGCAAGTACACTACCTATTGTGCTATTAACAACACAAGCATCCTTGGCATAAGCAGCACTAAACTTTTTGTTCCCTGCAGCTCTCAGCTTCTTTTAAAATCTACTTGACATTCAGCTGCATCTCTGAACTTTGCAGCACAAGAAATCTTGAAAAATCCAAAATTTGGGGGGGGGGGGGCAAAAGACCAAAAAAAAAGGGACACATTTCAAACATTGCTTGTATAATTTTGGAAAGTTGTTAGAATAAACTGCTGTGTTACCACCATACATTTCACTGCCAAGTATTGAACCCAGGACCCTGTGCAAAACAGTCAGAGCAACATACCACTATGCCAAATCATCTGTTATATGAAAGAAAGGAAGACTGAAACCTAAATGGCTACCATATAGTGAATTTAGTTCTCACCATAGCTGTCAACATCTGTGCACAGAATACATGAACAAACCCAATAATGGGGGAGTACAGTCCAAAAAATAGGGACAAATATCCATTGAGGGCACCAGAGCAAACCCACACAAACACAGAGAGGACATGCAGACTCCATCCCAGCCAAGAATTAAACCATACAACCTGTAGCTGTCAGTCAACAATGCTACCACTGCACCACTGCACTACTGGCTGTGTTAAGTAACAAAAATACAGAAACCACAAATTTTATGAGGAACAGAACAGAACAAATATGAGGCAAAAATCTGCAAATGTTTTACAAATGGTGGTGGGTAGGGAATTCAGGCTCTTGCTACTTGTGCCCAAGGTACAGGGTTCAAGCTTTATTCTTTACCCACCACCATGTAGGAACTGTGGCATTTACACACACACATGATCCATGGCAACTACATCCTACCTGCTGATCCAATCCTCCATGGTGGCCTGATTCTGTCCTCTTCAGCAGCCCGATCACCTGTCTGTCCTCCATAACAGGCTGTTCTGGGTCTCCCTGCAGGCGATGCAGTCCAGTGTTCTTCTGGTCATCACTGCACAGACTTTTGGGCTGGCAGGATGGAGTTCCCTGCTTTCCCTATCCAGACTGCCTAACAGAGCAGTATGGAGTTCAGGAACTAAGCACACATGCATGCTTAGTTCTGGACTGCCTAACATAGCAGTCAGGAACTAAGCATGCATGTGTAGAGTTCCGGAACACTCATGAATTTTTTTATTTTATTTTTTATATTTTCTACAGTGAGGGGAATTTATTTTATTCTTTTTACAGGTGGGAGGGGGGCTGCAGTCCTGAAGTCCAATAGCACAAGCCACACCTGGAAAAAGATACCAAACAGTAAGGGGCCCAGCACAGACCCCTGTGGTACTCCACTGGTAATGGGTCTACTGGTGGAGGTGGTGTCACCAATTTTGACAGAATGTGTTCTGTTAGTGAGCCAGTCGGCTACCCATCTAGTAACGTAAGGGATAACCCATATCTGGGAGAGTTTCTCAATGATGCCAAAGTAGTGAATTGTGTCAAAAGCCTTAGCAAGGTCAAAATAGGCTTTGTGTCCTGTCTTATGTTCATCCACAGCTTTGGTGACATTCTCAAAGAATTCTGCCAGATTTAATAAGCATGATCTACCCTTAACAAAACCAAACTGGGTTGGATCCAGAGTTTGGAGGTCGCCTATGTCCTTGTTGATAAGGTCCATGATAATTCTTTCCATGGTCTTACAGATGAGGTTGTTTAGACTTATGGGTCTGTAGTTCCCAGGGTCAGTTGATGGCCTCCATTTGTGCAGGGGGATTACTGTTGCTGTTCTGCATTTTACAGGCACATAGCCAGTTCTGAATCTATGATTAAAGAGAATGGCAAGTAGGTCCTCTAGTTCTTATTTTGGATTGATTAGTAAACAACCTGGGATATTATCTGGTCCCAGTGAGTCCGAGTTTTTGGCCTTGGTGAGTGCAGAGATGACCTGTTCTCTAGAGAAACTAGACAGAGGACTGGTGTCAGGTATGCTGAATCTGTCAGCAAGCAGGTTGGCAATATCTTCCAGTGTAGTATGAGTGATCCCATCTACAACCAGTTTGGCACATAGCTGGGCATTCCCTTTTAGACTTCAGACATAGTTAAAGAGTGCCTTATGATTATCCTTGGCTAGGGATGTGATTTTCATTTCATAATTTGCTTTAGAAGACTTTACAAGATTTCTGATTTTCATGTTTAGGCTTAGGAGGGAACTCTTCCTTGCAGAGTGATATCCCTCTAGCTTTTGGACGACAGTTTCTTCCTCTTGTTATATAATATGTTTATACTTGAAATCCACTACGGTATCTTGTTTTTATGGAAGACCTGGTTTTGATCTGGTCAGGTACAGCAGAGTTTATGCATTTGCTTAAGTGTTTGTACAGGGCATTTGCATACACTTCTGCATGGTGATCATCGGTGTCTGCGATTGTCGCTGGTGTGAAGCTTTTTATACCATCCATTAGTATGCTGCAATTGGCTTTTATGAAGTTTCTTCAAATGAGACTGATTTGTGGTCTTACCTAACCAGGGAGGGCATCACGCATGGGGAAGTAAGGTGATCCCCCAGGTTGGTGAGTACTATATCCAAAACATTAGAGCCCCTAGGGGGGGTGCAGACTATGTGTTTCAGAGCATTTGTGTTAACAAAGTCCGGAAACCTTTGGGAGTGTGTTTTGCTCATGTATGTCCCCCAGTCTCTGGAAGGATAGTTGATATCTCCCATGACTAAGGTGTTGGACTGTATGGCAAGGGATTACAGTGGTACCTGGTGTGCTTATCCTGGTTCATGGTGGAGGATGTATAGCTAGCAATGATGTGTTATGGTACTTTCCCAGTTGTTAATTGGACATAGAGTAGTTCGAAATAGTCATGCTTTTAGACCCGTCCTGAAGTGTATTTCGTTTTAATGAAGTTGGATACATCTCTTCCTTTGGTTCCCTCATGCTCATTTTGAGGTGTGAATGCGTGGAAGGCATTGTAGCTTTGCATGGCTGGGGTTCTCTCAGCAGCCTTGAACCACATCTCGGTAATTGCACAGACATCAGCATCCTCCAGTCAGGGGTGTAGCTTAGTGCAGAAATATGGACAAAGCCTAAAATAAACAGGGACAGATATTAAATAATGTTATATGCTCTTATAAACTTAGAAAGATAATAGAATAGTAGTAGGTCTTATTTACCATAAACACTAATGTACATACTGATTTACTTCTATGATGATTTGAACTTCATTTGAAAGTTTGACAAACCCAAAATTAAATCCAAATCCACATCAGTAATCTAAATCGAAATTCAGTATAAACACTACAAACAGTAGCATGTGAATTTATTAGCAGATTACAAAGCTGGCAGAACAGCTAGCAACAATTAGGAGAGGATGAATAATTACTCAGATTATCAGAAAATAGTATTCATTACTAAATGGTTATGTTACCAGTTCTAACAAAAAATGATTCAGTACTTGGTTATTAATTTTAACTCTAATACTTATTTAACACTGTGACTGCTGTATAATATCAGTTTGGCTGAAATATATAACAGGATTTGAAATGCATTAAGGACTGTACACATTTCCAAATTTATAGATTTTTTGTTCAAATTATTTTGCATAAATAATTCACATTTTATATAAACATTAATATGATGAATTTAAAATCTTTAAAAGTTAGAAATCTTTCAAATAGTTGCACAAACAATAATTTTCAATAACTGATGTATAATATCTGAAATCAATATATAGCTGAATATATATGAGTATGTGTGCAAAAACTGAATGTAAAATTGTATGTTAGCAATCTCTGAATTCTTCTTCTGTAAGTATGTAAGTAGGAAAGTTAACTTATATATGTGCCAAATTTAGTTAACTTGTCTATTGTTGAGAAGAATGATGGTGCTGATGATGATGATGGTAGAGCTTGTGAAAGGAGTTTAGAGTTTGAGAGAGGAGGTAGATGGTAATAGGTTAGAGAGATATGATGATGATTACAGCTACAGCTTGACATTGAGAACTTTGTTAATCAGACAAAATATAAGAATAAGATACATTCACTGGCAGCTTGGGATACTGCGTGTGAGTGCAAGTGAAGAAGAAACTCAAGTGTACAGGTTTCATAAATCAATAGAACTCGTCAATCAAAAATATGTGAATGATGATGATGAATGAAAAAAATGAAAAAAACTGCAATAAAAAAAAAAGAAAAACTATAAAATGAAAATCACAAACACCCAAAGTATGAGCAGCAAGCAATTAAGGATGACATGAAATTAAAAAATGAAAATAAAAATAAAATATTAAACTAAAGCAAACAAAACATTCCACATAATAAAAATGAATTCCTGGATAATAACAAATTCATATAAATAAGCCATAGTTTAAGTACATTTAAAAAAAATACACACACACACACACACACACACACACAACACACACACACACACACACACACACACACACACACACACACACACACACACACACACACACACACACACCACACACACACACACACACACACACACACACACAAGTCATTGACGTGATCATTGACCAACAAAATCCTCCCTTTTAAGTCCCCTCAAATAAACTCAACCCGACAATCATAATAGCCTAAACGCCCACGATTGATGTGATTTGAACTGATGAGCTCCCGGTGGACTGGCTGCCCTGGGCTGGCCCTGAATCGGCTGACCCCATGCTAGCAAAAAAAAAAAAATTAAAAAACTAGCTAATGCCAACGAAAAAAATGCTACCCCTAAATACGCTGTTGTACTGAAATCAGTACAGCAGTGCCTCTCCGCGCCCCTGCCTCCAGTGTGAGGAGTGCTTCCAGGCTGTGTAGTTTCGTGTTTAAACTCCTAGCATTAAGCAGCACAACCCTGAGTTTAGATTAGAAAATTTGTTGTTTTGAAATTGCCTAAAAAAGGCACTGTGGGGGAGGAAAGGGCCTTTGCCAGTATCCAAATGCTTAGGGGGGACAGGTGCAGGCCATCTCTAGCAAAGCAGTGAGGTCTGTCTACTACATCCTTCCAGGCTGACAAATACTGGATGCCCCTGGACTGACACCAGAAGCTGAGACAATTGTTGGTCAATCATTTTTTGTTTATACTGTGACATCATCCTGGGTGAGGGTAGAATACTGCTTAGGGCTAGGCACATACCCGTCTGGAACACATAATTAGAGAGTTCTGAAAAGTCTCTCTTCATATAGCCCAGAGAGGTGCATCTTAAGTCATTCAACCAACATGGACTATGACAGAGTCATAACAGTACTTGTTGTTGAGTGACTTGAGTGACATGATTTGTCAGATCCTGGCACTTAATAGGCAGCTGACCAAGACCTTCACCTTGTCCAGTCTGCTTAGAGGGACATCTGTGTGTCTCATTCTGGAGTCACCTATGACCAAGATGTTTGATGTGTTTTGCCTTAGGGGCTTATTTTTTGAGACACGGATGTGTGTGTGTGTTGATATGTGTATTGATTTCTTTATGCTTAGTGGTGAGAGTGTGTGGTGTGCGTTTAGGAGGTCTCTGTTCTTTTGGTAGGATTTTAGTGAGTAGCTCCACATATGTGGAATTATGTGTCTTGACCTTAATTTGTGTGAGAGGTGAGGTTTGCATGAGAGGTGACGCATGTGTGCTGACAACCTGTTTGATGTCTAGTTTGTTTTTCCTTGAGAGAATTGACTGCAATTCCCATAGCCGGCTTTAGGCACCCGCCAAACCCGCAGGTGTGGGGAGCCACCAATTATCTCCCTGCATATGACGGCCCCCACATGAAGCAACCACAGGTTTCTCCATCTCTTCAACTCCTTGCTTCATGCCTAGGACATTTGGCTGTATAGCGTTGTTGTACAATTCCGTTTTTTTGTTCTTCTGAAAAACTTGCCTGTAAGCTGCCCTCAGTCAGGTCCACTTCAGTGAAGCAAGGGACCCGTTTGGCTGCAGCAGTCAAGGAAGCAAGTTCTAGTTTCCTGATTGGCTTTGGTGGAATCAATAGTCTGTTGGGTCATTTCTGTGGATTATCGACATTAGGCATACCTCTCAACTGCCCAGATTTTTTTCAGAATGTCCAGGTTTTTGCTTCATATTTTTGGTTTGTTCTTCATAAAATGTGTGGTTTTCTTACAAATCAATGAGTATTGAAGTCACTAAATAATGGCAGACATTTAAGTTTCAGACTTCATATCCTTCTGAAAAATGCATGCTAAAGCAAAACCTGAAAGCAAGCTTGTAAGTTTATATGAGCAATATTTAAAAGTGTCCCTATTTTTAAGCCTTTGTACCTCCATTATTTTTGGCTTTGTCCAGATTTTTCACTCTAAGAAGTTAAGAGGTTTAGGGGCATGGCATGAGGATGGATGGAGGATGGAATGACTGTGGGACCAGCAAAGGAGCTGTATTTTAACTGCCCTTGTAAGGGCAATTTCTAAAAGATCTGAAAAACTGTCCTTTTGAGGGTAATTTAAAAGGGCAGAACTGGTCTGGTCTGTGTGTATGAGAAGCAAGCAGAGGATTAGTAGCTGCCTTCTATCAACTGAAGAAAAGGGAAGTTGCTGGGTTTCTTTGTAACTTTATTTTTTGTGGGGGTGAGGGTGAGGAAACCTATGGAGAGGATTATATAACTTTTTTGTGCAGAGTTCTTATGCTAAGATGATTGGGGGAGGTTGAGGGGCTGTGGTTGTAACAAGTTTCTTTTACTTTTGTTCAGAAATTTTCTGCTAAGAGATTGAGGAAGGAAGGCTTGTCTGTAATTAATGTCTAGATCTACTGTAGTTTTTTTAGCTAGTCTTGCATAAGAATATTCATTAATGCATTTTCTGTTTTGTGCACAATTGTGCTGAAATATTGGTAGTGGGGGGATAGTGAGTGTGAGAATGCTGCAGAATGTACAAATGTTTTAATGTGTACCAATGCAAACCCTGTTCTGCTAGTATTGTTTTGTGAATATAGGCAATGTTTACAACTAAGCCTGATGCTACACCTTTGTTCTATGATAATTTTCTGCTGTGTCTGGAATTATTGTGCTGAGAGGTTGGGAGGGGACTTAGCAGCTGTGAGAATGTTGCAGAATGTACAGCTGTTGTTTTAATGTATACTAATGCAAACCTTGTTATACTAGTATTGTGTATAACAGCAATGTTTACAGATATTCCTGATGGCATGCCTTTGCTCTATGATAATTATTTGCTTTGTCCAGAGTTATTGTGCTGAGAGATTGGTGGGGGGTTATGGGTAGTGAGAATGTTGCACAATGTTCAGATGTTTGCCTGTTATTTGTCTCTTTTCATTAAAACATGTGGGGTTGCACAATACATTTTACTGCAAAATCTGTTATTCCAGCATCTTTGTTTGCTCATAACATTGTTTTTTTAATGCTATGCTTCTGTGTTTTTATTTTGCTTTCACTTCATCCAGATTTATTGTGCTGAGACACTGGGGGTAGGAGCTGTGAGAATTCTGCAGAATGTACTGATGTCTTAATGCGCCAGTGCAACCCCTGTTCTACTATTGAAGTTGATCATAGCAAAGTTTTAAACTATCACTGATGTTACGCCTTTGTTCTGCAATTTTTATTTTTTTTTTACTTTGTCTGGAATTGTTAAGTTGAGAGGTTAGGCGAGGGGTAGGGGCTGTGAGAATGGTGCACAATGTTTAGATGTTTGACCTGTATTTTTGGTCTGTTACTCATCAAAAATGTGGATTCACACAATACATGCTACTGGAAAAATATGTTATTCTACAATCTTTATTAGTTCACAAGCCCAGTGTTTTAAATCCCTAATGTTACGCCCTTGTCTTGTTTTTTTTATATTTTGTTTTTACCTCGTCTACAATTGTGCTGAGACTTTTGGGGGGACTATGAGAGTTCTGCAGAATGTACAGATTATTTTAATGAATGCTAATGCAATCCCTGTTAATCTTTCTAAGTTTATCATACCAATGTTTGTAACTATCCTTGATATTATACCTTTGTTCTGTGGTTATTTTCTGTCTTGAAATTATGCTAAGAGGTTAGGAGTTTGGTAGGGGCTGTGAGAATGTTGCACAATGTCCATATGTTTGTTAGTTTTGGTCTGTTCATCAAAAATGTGGGGGTCGCACAATGTATGCTACTACAAAATCTTATTCTAGCATCATTATTAGTTCATAAGCCCAGTATTTTAAATTCTTAATGTTGTCTTACTGTAGTGCTGTCTTCATCATGTGCGAGTGTCAATGTCCCATGTGCGAAAGTCTGTGTAGCTGTCTGTCTTGTGTCTTTGTCCTGTGTGAGGGAGTCTTTGTGTACCTCTGTGGGACTGGCTACCTTGATGTAGTACAGAAGCTTGCTATAACGTAACAACATTTCTACTAAATGCATGTCAATGTGTGTGTACATCTGTGAGTGGCTACCTTGCTGTGGTACAGGGGCTTGTTATAATGTAACATTGGTACTAAATTTTATTTATTTACTTATTTAACATTTGTTGACTGGAAAAGTATGTCTAGGACAGAGCGTATTTTTAGCAGAGGCCCGAGGAGAAATGCTCCAGAAGCATGTCTTTGGAATGTGGGAGGAAACCCATGCAAATGCAGGGAGGACATGCAGACTCCACACAGAAGGCACCCCAGCTGAGAATTGAACCACAGAACCTCTTCCTGCAGGGCGACAATGTTAACCGCTGCACCACTGTGCAGTCCCAGTCAGTGTGTGTGTGTGTGTGTGTGTGTGTGTGTGTGTGTGTGTGTGTGTGTGTGTGTGTGTGTGTGTATCTACCTTGCTGTGGTACAGGGGCTTGCTATAATGTAACATTGGTACTAAATGTCAGTCAGTGAGTATCTTGGCATTTCAAGCCTTTTTAATGGTCTGACTGTAGTAACACTATACAGTGATTGTTAAATGGTGCTGCATGAGCTAGATAGGGAAGGGGCATGGCAGCAATGTGGTCACACTTTTCATATTCTCCCTCGTAGGGCCCCCAACTTTAAACTTGCTGGGGGCCCCAAAATACTTGCACCAGCCCCTCTCAATTCCACAGTGAATTTGCATCTCTCAAGTAGGGTGTTAGTTTGCTTTTGGAGTAAATGGTTGTCAGTATACATGAAGCAAGTGCAACATTGTTTCAAGATGCCTATATCAATCAAGCTGGCAGGAGAAATGATTGGAAACTGCCCATCTATTGTGGCAGGAGTTTTCTAAATGTGGTATTTGGGAAGGAAGTGGGCTAGTTGGACTTCATCACGAACAGCAAAAATGAAGCAGCAATTCAATTAAATACAGTTAACTGTGATAAAATCCAAGCAAGATGGCAAAAAAGAAGGCCAAAAGTGTTTACAAAGTTTATTAACTTTAACGCTTTCGTTCACAATATAGATGAACTTCCTCAGACAAATTACAACTGTTTCATCAGTGTTTTTATTTATTTAACATTTGTTGACTGGGAAAGTCTGACTTGGAACAAAACCAATTTTCAGTGGAGGCGTGGGGAGAAATGCTCCAGATGCATATCTTTGTAATGTAAGAGGAAACCCACATGAATGCAGGGAGGACATGCAGACTCCACACAGAAGGCACCCCAGTCAAGGATTGAGCCGGAGAACCTCTTTCTATGAGGTGACAACGCTACCACTGCACCACTGCATCGTTGAAATAAAACCAATAAAATGACATCACATCCTTTCCCCTAAGCCATATTAAATTTTAAAGACATATTTCCAAAACTGATTTTTGTATGTATATAAATCAATGTCCACATAAACTAAACCTATAGATGTACGCAAAACAAACATTACATGTATAATATAGTAAAACACAATTGTAAAAATTATCTTTCAAGTGATTTCAATTTTTGAAACACATTTTAAAGTGCTGTAATCATTCAATCCAGAGTGGGCACAGGCATTCAATTTTAACTGCCATAAAAAAGCTCCCTTTCCTCAAGCTTCAATGACCAAGGACCACCCATAACATCCTTCTTAACTTGTTCAATGACTAAAAAGGAAACATTATGCCCTGGGTTTGCAATTATATGTTTGGCCAATGTGTTATTAGTGTTTAATCTCCCTATATTGTATTGATGTTTGTAAATATGCTGTCTCAGATATCTTTCAGTTTTCCTACATAAAACCCACTACATGAATGACACTTAGCTAAATAGACAACCCCAGCAATGTTACAGTTGTATTTTCCGTGAATGGTATGTTTAATGTTATTAATACTAAGCTTGTTTGTATTTTCTATGAATTTACCACTAGAACATCTCCCACATCTATACATGCCATTACTTGGAATATAGGCTTCTTTCGGTCTTTCCAAGGCCATTTTTAAGGTCTGGCCTCTCCTAAAGACCACTTTGGGGAGGTCACCTATTCTAGGCTTAGTAGAAAAATCCTCAATCATAGCCCAATTTTTCAAAATAATATCATGTAGGGCTGGACCATCCATGGAAAAGGAAGTGATAAAACTTGTGGTAAAATCACTATTGCTAGACCCCTGTCTTACAATGGGATTACTACTGTCATTATTAGTTAGTGATGTTGACTTCTTATGTCGCCTTGTATTTAAAATTGGTTTAAAGATTCTTTCTTCTCTCTTGGTGATAACCTCAGCTATCACCTGAGCTACTAAATCGACTAGGTATGCCCGCTTCAGGAACATATTCCTCAATACATCACATTCTTCTAGAAATGTAGTCTCTAGAATGAACATTCTGGCAGCCCTTACAAGTTGCCTTTTAATGATCGCCTTTTTCTGATGAAATGGATGGGAGCTGTCAAAATGCAAAAAAAGTGTTTGAATACGTGGGTTTTCTATAAATCTTAGCCACATACATCTCATTGGACCTGTCCTTAGAAATCAGGACATCCAAAAAGGAAATAGAATCAAGGCCGAAATTAAAGGTGAACTTCAAAAAATTAGTGAAGGTGGAAATGTGATTTACAAGCTCCTCTGCTGTCTTATGTTCACCTTTGAAAATTAAAAAGATGTTATCAAGGTTACAGGTATACCAGTATACCTTGCTTTTAAACATTTCGTCCTTGAATAGATAGTCTACCTTACAGTGGGCGAAGACACAGTTTGCAAAGCTCTTCCACAAGGTGACATCATAGCCACCCTAGTCCTTTGTAGATGGTATTCTTTATTGAATAATATGTAGTTGTTGGATAAAATGATGTCTAGAAGGAATTCCACCAAATATATTTTATCTTTATCTACTCTCTTCCTGTGTAGGTGTTCTCTGACCCAACTTATGCCTAAATGTTGTGGAATGACCGTATAGAGGTCCTTAATATCAATGGTCAAAAAGTTGTATGTCCCTTCACATTTCAGGAAATTAAGGGCCTCCAAAAAGTTCCATGAATTTCGACAAACCTGTGCCTCATTCCCCAAATACTTCTTTAACTTTAAATCTACTAATTTGGCACAAGCATACGTTAATCATCTCCTGTCCACGATGGGACGTAAGGGGGTATTTTTCAGGTCTTTATGTATTTTAGGGATACTGAATATGGTTGTAGTTAGGGGGCCTACTATATATAAATAGTTGTACGTTGCTATGTTGATGCTAGCCTCAATGAATAAATCATTCAAGAAACCTCTAATCCTTTGATAAGCCCCACTGGTTTCATTTAAAGAGACTTTCACATAAGCGTCCATCTCCAAAATACTCTTTAACCTATTTATGTAATCACACTCATCCATAAAGACCAGACCTCCCCCTTATCAGGTTTCATAACACATACTTGGTGCATTTTGAGAGTCTGCAATGCTGAACTTTCATTGGCACAAATATTGGGTTTAACACTAGATTGCCCAGATTTACTAAGAAGATGTCTAATGTCTAACTCACACATTTTTTCGTAAACCATTAACACAGAATGTAAAGGAGGGTTGAAAACACTTGAAACTCTACAAGAATCATTGTTAAAACTTTCATTGCCAAAGTGTAAGTTTAAGTTTAACTTATGTAGGAAAACTTTGAGATCTACCAATGTCCTGGCCAAGTCTGCATGAGTACTAGGAACAAACCCAAGGCCTTTTCCCAAAACTTCAACTAAATTGTGTTGCACATTGTAAGATGAGTAATTATATATTTTAAAGTCCCCCATTGAGTTAACAAGACTTCACAGTTTCAGTCTGTTGGATTCATTATCTTGCCCCAAAGGAACCTCTCCCGTGACTATCTCCTCCGTATGTTGCATTTTTTCTGTTATCAGCCTTGAAAGGAGCCTCCCCTCACCCGTGATTGGTTCCTCTCCCTGTCCATCGAAAGATTTGACTGGTTTGGTGGATTAGGTTGTTGGCATTTTCTAATGTGCTCACTGCACCTGACAGGTAAACACTGTCCCTGCCCATTTTGAAAGTCAGATGAGTCACCTGTGAAAGGCTCGTTCACATCACTATTTAACCTTCCACCATTTGAGTCAACAGATCCATTGACCTACCCATCTGCCTGGGTTTGAAGTGGAGAGGCGAGGGATAAGCTGTCCCATTATCATAGACCCTCTTATCCTTAGCCAGTTTCCTTATTTAGCCTACCAAAGTTTACCATTTTATCCTTGGTCATTGAAGCTTGAGGAAAGGGAGCTTTTATGGCAGTTAAAATTCAATGCCTGTGCCCACCCTGGATTGAATGATTACAGCACTTTAAAATGTATTTTAAAATTGAAATCACTTGAAAGATGATTTTTACAATTGTGTTTTATTATATTATACATGTAATTTTTGTTTTACGTACATCTATAAGTTTAGTTTATGTGGACATTGATTTACACACATACAAAAACCAGTTTTGGAAATATGCCTTTACAATTTAGTATGGCTTAGGGGAAATGATGTGATGTCATTTTATTGGTTTTATTTAAACACTGATGAAATGGTTGTAATTTGTCTGAGGAAGTTCATATATATTGTGAACGAAAGCACTAATGTTAATAAATTTTGTAAACACTTTTGGTCTTCTTTTTTGCCATCTTGCTTGGATTTTATCACAGTTGTTCATGTTTAATACAGTTAACAAAGTCCAGTGCTGGCTTAAAATATACTTATTTTTTTTTTTCAGTGGATTCCTTGGATTTCAGTGTAGATGTATTCCAGACCTTTTGCTCAAGTTGCCAAATGTTGAGCAGCTCCGATAAAACTCAATGCAAACACAAGGCTTATATACAAGTAAATTTAAACATTTTTAACACAACTACCACTGGAAAAGACCCAAACCGAGTCTTTCTCCAGCAATCCCCAACTCAGATGGGTCCTGAGCTGCACACTTCTGCCACAAGAGTGCAGGGAGGTTCTCTTAATGTGAGATGGCTGGTTTAAGACCACAGAGATACCAAACAGTCTAGATTCAGCAGGCCTATGCTATATAAGGCAAGGAAACACAATTTCAAAGTGCACAGTAAAAATCAGTCACAAACAGCAAAAATGAAGCAGTGATTCAATTAACTACAGTTAACAAAGTGCAGTGCTGGCTTCTGTTTTGCTCTTCATTGGAACATGAATACCACTTTATGTTTGACTGTTCTAATTTGTTTTTAAAGTTGTTTCAGATTTCAACCTTTGGTTGCTTAAGAGGTTACCTTGTGAGCGTTTCCACCATTTCACACAGAGCTACATGGAGGAGAGGCACTGACCAAAACTCTGATTTGTAGTATATAACAGTAAGTATCCATTTATTTTGTGTATGTTTACTAGTTATTGCTTATTCTAAATATTTATAGCACTTTTTATTGTCTGCTGCATACTTTTTATGTATTTTTTAGCTATAAACTAATCTGCACAGTTGCACTAAAATTGGCTGCCTCACAGGGCCTGACAAATAAGGTTTTTACTGTGACACTGTTTGTAAATCTTTTCTAGCTAGTTTCACTGTGTGTACGGTATTAACTGGAAATTTTCTTCATTTGTTAAACATCTGTTTGTTTGTTCTAATTTCCTGCCAAGGAGTGTATCATATAACTGATATGTCTGCAGTTAAAAACATTCTCTAGAGACTCCTTGCTCCTTTATCTGTTTAAAACTTTCATTTAGTGGCTCACTGCTTTTTTTCTGCTGTGATAAACATTTCTGTAGTGTTTCCCACTCCACCTCCCTATTGGTATCTTGTTCTTATACTTGGTGGCTTTGCAGTTGCCCGCCCCTACTGTAAATTTGATCTGGGACACTACTCCCAGTCTAGTGTCATTAGCTCATTCTACCTAATACAGAGAGAGCATTTGAGAAGGCCAACCCACTTAGTTTCTTAACCTTGAATTATCTTCTGTTCCTCCTTTCTCCCTTTCCACTTTACTAAACAAAAAAACAAAAAAAAAAAGCACTTTGCTAGAATCTACTATTGCTAGAATCTCCTTGTGTTCTGACTGAGTGCACTTCTCAAACAAGCTGGAAATATAGAGCTGATAAGTATATTTTTGGCACTTTTTAACTGTTCAGAGTTGAATAAAACAATAATTTAATTCAGTTCAGAATAGTGTTTGAATAACTTGCATTTATTTAAACTGTATTTCATTTAATATTGCTACATGTGTTCTAGCTTGCACTGCATTTGAATTGTTTTTAGTGCTGTTTTAGCTGCTTTTCTGTAAAAAAAAAAAGTTCTAAGCTTGTTTCCTGACTTTCCTGTAACTAGTCTAGTCCAGATATGGATTTGCTGTATCCAGCACTGTTTGTAAGCTTCTGAGCCCCATCCCAAGGCTTTCTGTGTTGGAGGGAAGCCTTCTAGCTTATCAGTGGGAGTGGTAAGCACTAGGTAGCCTATCTACCACAAGAGGAGTGGTTTCTGGCCCAGAACGTGTAGTTTATTGGCTGTTTGGGCAGTATTTCCATCTCTTTCAACTTTCTGGTTTAAAAGCCCGCGTTTGCGCTTGTTTCCCACCGTTACTGTAACTAGTCTAGTCCAGATATAGATTTGCTGTATCCAGAACTGTTTGTAAGCTTCTGAGAGGTGCCAATTTTTCCCTTAGATCTGCTAGTTCTCTCTTCTTCTGTACCTTTACTAGCTTATTAGTCTAGCACTTTACCAGACTTCTTGTAGCAATTATTGTAGCACACAAAAGTGCTACCAGCACTAAACATTCTACAAGGAAACAGCTCCAGTACTTATCATTAATGCCCACCCCTCCAAGCATGTCTAAACATCAGTTTCCTGTGCTTTCTCCTATTAACCTGGTGAACTTGGGCATCCTAAGGCAATGTAGCAACTGCCTCATGTACACTGACAACCCTCTCCTCTTACCTCCCAACACTCAGACCTGCGAGAGATGCACTAATATATCCAAATTGGAAGCCACGCACTCTCCAGCCAAGACCGGAATAGCTGGTCAAGAGGTGAAGGTCAACACTTGCACCACACCACATGGAACGCATAGCCCTCCAGAACACACACCAGCACTGCCTTCACATAAAAGCACAAACCACACACCCACCTTCGCAGAGGCTCTCAATAAAAATTGACCCAAACAGCAGAGGCCTCTAAGGCAGAAATGCACTCGACCATCACAACACAACACTAATCACGAGATGCATAACTCTCCTAAACAATGTGCCACTCAACCAAAGCCCCTAAGGCAAAACAGCATGTCCAACACACTATTCATAGGTGACTCAGTAGTGAGGCACACTGATGTCCCACTCACTAGGTTGAATAAGGAGAAAGTAACAGTCAGCTGCCTGTCAGGTGCCAAGATCTACCACATAATACATGCACTCAGGTCCCTCAACAACAGGTACAAATATGACTCTTTCATTGTACATGTGGGTGTGAATGAGCTGAGATGTACCTCCCTGGACTACATGAAAAGAGACATGGAGGAGCTCCCGGATTATGTAGTTCAGGCGGGTATGACCCTAGCCCTGAACAGCATCCTACCATCACCCAGAATGATACCACAGTACAAGCAGAAAATGACTGATTTCAACATTTGGCTAAGTTTCTGGTGTCATTCCAAGGGGATCCAGTATCTGCCTGAGATGACATGATTGACAGACTTTGGCGCTTTGCCAGAGATGGCCTGCATCTGTCACTCCTGGACTTCCGGATACTGGCCAAGGCTCTTGCCATCCCTATAGTGCCCTTTTTTAGGCTGTGTTCCAAAAACCAAATTACCACCATAACAGCTACAAAGATATGCAATCTGAGAGTCATGCTGCTAATTGCTAGAAGTCTAAACCTCAAAATGCACTCACTCAAAGCACTCCTTAAAATGGAGAACATCGACATTTGTGCTGTAACAGAGACCTGGTTCAAAGCAGCAGAAAGCACCCCTGCACTACCAGGCTATAACTCATTCCACACCTTTCGGCCCTAGAACTTGGACCGAAGCACCAAAGGTGGTGGTGTTTCCATATTCATAAAGGATGTGCACACCTCCAGACTGGTAGCCCAGCATAACCATCAGAGATACTTCAGGTGCAGCTAACATTGGGTAAGACTGCGATTCAGGTCATAACCTGCTATATTTCCTCAACCATGTCCCAAGACTCACACTCCACATTCCTAAGCACTCTGGAGAATATTAGGGTCCAATCTAACACTCTGATACTGGGCGACTTCAACTACCCCTTCATTAACTGGGAAAACTACTCATGTACCAATACACTTGCCCAACGCTTCCTGGAATTCATTAATTCTAATGCCCTGGACCAGCTCGTTCTTACCCCACTAGAAGTAGCAACATCCTTGACCTGGTCATTACTAACATGGATGACCATTGCTCTACACCAATAGTCAACTCCTCCCTGGTTAGATCTGACCACAAACTAATCACCTTGGAAATCCACAACCCCCCTGCTCCCCGCAAAGGTAACCACCATGAAAAACTTCTCCAAAGCTAACTTTGGGCTCCTAAAAACAGAGGTTGCTAACTTCACGGCACCCATGCAAATGGAGAATCATAGCATGATCGCTGAATCATACACCAATACCCTGTACAAACACATACACAAATGCATGGATCTCACCATACCCAATAGAACCAAGATGCTCTCCTCCAAAAAAAGGAAGCCAATCTGGTGGTCCCCTGCCAGAAACAAACTCTACAACAGAAGGAAGAAACTGATGCGGAATAAGGTGAAGCCCCAAGACTGGAAAAACTCCCTTATCAGGCTCAGCAATAAGTTGAGATCCCTCATCAAATCCTCTAAAGCTAGCTATGAAAACAGAATTGCAGAAGATATTAAAGACAACCACAAGGCCTTCTATAGTTATGACAGATTCATTGCCAACTTAACCCCTCTCGCCCCCCTCCAAAGGACCAATCATAATACCAGTAGATTGACAGGAACCCAGTATTACTGCTGCACAGGTTAAAACAGCACTATCCAAGGCCAAGACAATATCCCTGGCTGTGTTCTACATGAGCTACAGAGTGAACTGGCACCACACCTGTGTGCCCTGTTCAATCACAGCCTCACCTCAGGCTTTGTCCCCACCAAATGGCACACTGCTACAGTTATACCTCTCCACAAAGGAGGAGCGACTGCAGACCCTGGGAACTATCACCCTATTAGATGAGTCTGATATGCAAAGCTATGGAATGCATCATCATGGACCTAATAAACAAGGATATAGGGAATCTCCAAACTCTGGATCACACACAGTTTGGTTTTGTGAAGGATTGATTATGCCTGCTCAACCTGACTGACTTCTTTGAGTCAGTCACCAGAGCTGTGGATGAAAGCAAGGTGGTTCATACATTGTGCTGTAACAGAGACCTGGTCTCCTTGATCTGCCCAAGGCCTTTGATACCATTCCCCACTCAGGAATCATAGAAAAACTCACTAAGCTAAGCATCGATCCTTATATCACTAGGTGGGTTGCAAACTGGCTCACGGATAGAACCCGCAGTGTGAAAGTAGGTGACTCCAAGTCAGACTGCTGACCAGTCACGAGTGGAGTCCCACAGGGTTCGGTCCTGGGTCCTCTCCTGTTTGGTATCTACTTCTCTGAAGTCCAGGCCAACACAAAGGGACTTTGGCTGACAAAGTTCGAAGACAATTGCAAGTTAGAAGCTATTATTAACTCCCCAAGTGATGTTGACATCCTGCAGAAAGGCCTCATTGAGACCAACGACTGTTGTCAGAACCATGGCCTTAAGCTCAATGCCAAAAAATGTGTCATCATCCCCTCTGGGAAAAACTCGGTTCACATGAATTACCACATCGATGGTAGTCCACTGCACACAGAAGGCATTATAAGAGATCTGGGAGCACAGGTTGACAGCAACCTCTCTTTTGACCACCATGTTGCCACTGTGGGCAGAAAGTCCTTCTGTGTGGCACATCGCATTGCTAAGGGTTTTGCATCCAGGAAGAAAGAGGTCATTGTCTCCCTCTACTCTTCCCTCATTAGGCCAGTCATCGAGTACAATACCCCATTTGGCATGTACCTCACTAGACACCTGCAACAACTGGAGAGGCCACAAAAGTACCTCACAAAGATGATCCTAGGCCTTAAAAACATGTCCTGTATGGACAGACTCAAAAACCTCCGACTATTCTCTGTCTTATATCGCCTACTTAGAGGGGATCTCTGCTTGACTTACAAAGCCATGTCTGTCCCAGCTCTGTTAGAAATGCTACATCTAAAGAAATCCCAATCCCTCCACACCACATGCTCCAGAGATCTCAACCTCATTACCACAATCAACAGAACATGCTAGAGGGACAGGTTCATAACCCAGAGACTACCCATGCTATGGAACAGACTTCCCATACATGTCAAGCAGAGCACCTCACTGGCCCTCTTCAAGAGAAATCTTGATGAGTGGATGGGAAATAGAAAATTCACCCCAGGGATCACTCTAGTGGCTCTACTCGACAGAGGCACTGGGAACTAATGTTGGGTGGCACAATGTCAGGGTAATCCTATGGGATAGGCTTGTAAAGGCTCCAGTGCCATTAGCCTGGTACACACTATGAACCTATGAACCCTGGCTGCAGGTTAGGACTATCAGGTTTTGAGGGGTTCCTTATGAATGGAGCACTTAGTAGGTGAATGATTGATTGGTTGATTGACTGACTGACTGACTGACTGGAGGAATAAAAATATGTTTTCTTTTCTAACTGCTAATTTTTAGAATGACTTCAGGACATATGAAATGTGTGTAGTTTAAAAAAAACAAGATTCTCTACAAAAAATTGAGAAAACATTGTGGGAATATACAGCATCATAATATCCTTCAGTCATCAACTTTAAGTTTGATGCTTAAACCAAAAAAGGCATTGGAAAGGTAACACTTCATGTTAATAATGTGGTCAGCAATGATTCAGTCATACACCAACATAACCTTTGGTTACCGCAAAGCCTGACTTTACGGAATGTCTTTGTGAAAGCTGCCTCTAAATGAGTATATGCAGCTGTTAAGGCAAGAGCATGGTTCATACAGGCACTTGTGAGATCTTACTTCCAAAAGTATCATGCTAATGTGTTAGCTGTTCTCCTGTCCCCTCTGCAGGATAAAAGAAGACACCTAAGGTAGTGAGTCAAGAATCCGACACCATCATCAAAAGACTGGGGCACTAGAAAAATAAAGGAATGTCTCAGAAGAAAGAATAAATTTGGTTCAGTGCTAGCAGTTGAGAAATTGATACACTGTTACTATATAGGCCTGGGGACAGCAACAGCTGCTCAATGTGAAATGGTGTCTGTATATTACAGCTGGTTTCCCACATTATAGTATAATGTCAGAGTTTATTACAACTTTACTGTTAGCAAATCAGTGAACAAGCCCATAGGTTGTCAGGTTGCTAAGAAGAAGACCACAAAGATTTATTGTTTCTTATGTCACATATCACCTCATAGCAAATTTGCCTGAAAGTCTACTATAGTAACTAAAAAAAAGCATGGTTTGTTTATCTTGATTTCTTATGTAGTACTAATGTCCCTACATCAGTCTAAGTCAGGGGTCTGCAACCTTCACTATCAAAAGAGCCATTTTGGCCCCTATCCCACCAAATAAAATTCATCGGTAGCCACAAAACCTATTTGATCCCTAAAATGAAGATAGCACAGTGTATAAAGCTTTATACATAGTTATTATACTAAATATAAAAGAACTAAGTTTATAAGAGCAATATTTAAAATCCGTCCCTATTTTTATTCCTTTGTTGGGATTGCTTGATCGATCTGTGTGTGTGTCATATCTCTCGAACTCTTAGAACAAGAAATCTGGAGAAAGCCATAAATAGTGGGGCACAAAGGCCCAAAAATAGAGTAAGTTTTTAAATATTGCTCTTACAAACTTAAAAAGTTGATAGAATAACAGATTTTGCATTAGCATGAATTTTCTGACGAGTATGAAGTCTGAAACTCAAATGTCTGTCCATTTTTTCTGACTTCAGCCCTCAATGATTTGCTAGAAAACCACAATTTTATGGGAAACAATCTGAAAATATGAGGTAAAAGTCGTGACATTCTGTGGAAATCTGCACAGCTGAGAGTTTATAAGTTTATAAGTGCAATATTTAAAGTCTATAGCTCAATCACTCTGTATGTGTGTGTGTGTGTGTGTGTGTGTGTGTGTGTGTGTGTGTGTGTGTGGTGTGGTATTGTGGCCATTATTTTTCAAAGTCACAGGGAGCCACTGCACAGGGGTGGAAGAGCTGCAGGTTGCAGACTCCTGGTCTAAGTGATTAATATTACTTAATATTACTTTAAAATGTAGTTTTCCTCAAAACAGCAGACAAACTGACATTCTAACTCAATTTTATTTTTCAAGGTTATTTTTCCACAGTGTACTCAATATTCTAAGAATATGACATATTTAACTTGTTTTATCTTCTAGTCACTCTAAAATTCACTTAGAATTGAATTACTCTAAAGTATGGCCTTCTTTAAGACTCTCTGCAGACAGTATATGTATATTACTAGCCATTGATTACTTCTGATTCATGTTCCTTTTATCTTCCAGAACATACTTGCATGAGATATTTTCAGTTGTAGTGGGATTAAATATGCTGCTATTTTAGATAATTATTTCCTTTCTATTTCTGTTACTTTATCAGGAAGAGTTTTTTACCTTTTTTGCCTGATCTGCTGACAGCTGTGACAAAGGATTTTATTTATTCTATAAAGCAAAAGAATGATTTTTGATATACCAAAAATCTGAGTAAGTTTGCTTTCCCAGAGGTTCAGTATGATGATGTCCGCACTGGAAAAGGCACAATGGTAAGCTATGGATAACTTGTTCTGACAGTAAAGGGATTATTTTGTAAGAAAAAGAATTAACTCTGTGATGAACAATGTTTATATATATATATATATATATATATATATATATATATATATATATATATATATATATATATATATATATATATATATATAAATATATGGGTCTGCTGTTTTTGGTCGAAGTTTCAGTACTTTGAACTTCATTTGTACGAACCCACTTGTTCAAAGTACTGAAACTTCAAAAGCTGACTACGGAGATCACAATACAGAGCGGAATGGGAATATTCCCTTTTCCTCACTGTAGTGCGATCTCGGAGTTGGTATATTTATGTAGGTGGGGGGCTCATTTCATGTGCATGTTTTTGTTCTATTTGTTTTTATTTGTGAGGCGATTGGGTGCCTAGACATCAGCGAAAGTGCACTTTCGTTGAAGTGCACTTTCGCTGAAATGGGGTTCTAATTTTCGTTTTCGGTTAAGTGACAATTCGTTTTAAGGTAGTAGACCCATATATTAATATATATATATATATATATATATATATATATATATATATATATATATATATATATATATATATATATATCTTATAGCTGTTATTTAACACTGAAGTCCCTTTCTTAAGCAATACATAATTGTGCAATAATAAACCAACAGTCAAGAAACATATATTGGTTAACAAATATTAGTGCAGGAGAATCTCTCCCCTCCCCAAGGTACAATGGTCTTTGAACCAATTATACTAAGCAGGAGATATAGGAGGCATAACTCCCTACATGGCTGTGTGGGAACTTTGACCCAAGGAAAATAATTGCACTGAATGTCATTTGAGAATGTTTCATCTGAAGCAGCATTCAGATTAAGTGTTTAAAGACTGATTGTCCTAAATAGTTTGAACTTTACTAACTGGGAGGTTGAACTGACGTTATTTTAGAAAAATGTTTCCCAGCTGCAGATTAGTGGTGCTTCAATGAAAACTAAACTGATTACCTGGCTTGGCTGTACTTCAGGAAGGACAGGTATGCAGCAGTTACCCAGTAGATCAATCAATATGGGATGTAAAATGTGACTTTCATTTCCTGCTAATCTCTACACAACCAAGATGGCATGGATTAGATCTTCAAAACAATATATAAAGCAGATGGATCAGCTTGTAGGTAGACATTGAAGGATGAAACCTGCTCATGTAAATATTAAAAGTAATTTCCTTGTGACTGTATGTGCACATTAATGGCTACATCGGAAATATATGTTCCTTACTCAGGAAAATTACTCCACCAAATTTATGAACAGATCAGAACACTCAGTATAATGCAGACATATGAGTGAGATGGAAAATGTTAAAACTCCAAACTCCGTGAATCTTTCACACAAAATACTGACTTTGGAATCTCCCTGTGAAAAAATTAGCAGTAGTGGCCGTTCGTACTTTTCATATTTCGCTGTTTACGTGCCAACGTTTTACTTTTCGGAGAACTGAAGGTTCGAGGTAGTAATATAGACCCGAATAATTTAATGTTAAAGAGAGTTATTTCTAATATAGAGGTTGCTGCTGTATTTGCATTTCAGTGCTTCATCTGCAAATGCAGTGCCTGTTTCCCTTGAAGAATAAATTGCCTAGGCTATATCAAGAAATTGATATTCTAGTGATTCTACCATAAAATTTCCTGAAGTAGATCAGCTGTGCAATAGTAAATGGCTGGTAAACAATGACAACAGCTTCATAATTTCTTGGCATGCATTCCTGGAGACCATTAAGGAATGTAGCCCAAATCCTCAATTGTTTCAAAGCACTGTGACTTACTAACTGTCACACAGTGGGTAAATGAAGGTAGAAAGATTTGGTGTACTCTTGCCACGGGATGCAGCTCATTAACAAGTTAGAGCTTTAGTCATCTGCACTAACTGCCATAGAAACAACTTTATAACTAAGACCTAAAATCTTTTACAGTCTGATCTTGTAGAGAAGACTGTCTCACAATAATATGCAACAGTGATGACATAATGGATGCTGAAGATCAGACTGTCTGGTCATCACTCCAAACAATGCAGACTATATGACCTGATAAATGTTAAACTCTTTCCAGTTGATGGAGGTTGTAAAGAAGATACTGCAAAATATTTTATTAAAATGCAACATTTAGGCAGTATCATATAATCCAGGAATATTAACAAATTAATTCATTCTTTAGTGCAATGAATAAACCAAAACAATTACAGACAAAATAAATGTTGCAGCAGCTTTTAACAGGCCACATGTCATGCAAAAATCAGAAATATTATTGCATATAACATAATATTTTGGGAGAAAATTTACATGCTTGCAGGATACTTAAACAGCATCATAGCTGAACACTAGGCTATTGACCCAAAGGGGCCTTTTTATGGTGTGTGTGTGTGTGTGTGTGTGTGTGTGTGTGTGTGTGTGTGTGTGTGTGTTTGTGTGTGTATTTATATATATATATATATATATATATATATATATATATATATATATATATATATATATGTATTTATTTATTTATACGTATATTGATCCTTGGTTTACTAGACCAGTGCTCTAACCACTGAGCTACAATGCCACACCTGAGCTACAAATTTTGACTTCCACAGGGCTTCTCTATCATCAAGAGTAACTAACCCATCTGACATCACCCAGTATAGGTCTGGCCTATTGAATGGCTAATAATGCTGTACTATTGCAGTATAAACTTCCAGAGCCAACAGACCTGGACTATGGACAAATGGGGCTCTGTACAGGGTAGTGAATCAAGCCTCTTCCAACCATGCCAATAGCCCATTACTTCTCTCTCTCTCTCTCCCCTAGTTACTATAAACACTGTTCAAACCTGCCAGTGAACATACAGTTTTCTTGTTTACTTTTACAATTATCACAGCAATTTGGATTTCATTTGAAACTTTTATATCAAATTTTATAGAAAAACACTGACAGCTATCTGGTGAAGTAACTTGGCAGAGTCAAATAATAGACAAATGAAGGCTGAGGGAATCAAACCATGTACCATATGAAACAACTCTTTTAACGGTTCATAACGTTACTCATCTGCATTACATGTAAGACAAACTATTGTAGTCCAGACTAGAAAACTATGTAAGTCGATGACTGACATTGACAGACTGCAATCCTCAGTGACTTACTTAAAAAAAAAAAAAAAAAACAATAAAAGGAGGCCTGGCAGTTGATATGTGTGTGTGTTTAAATACCTTGCTTAGAGACTGTTTGTCTTTGTCAGCTGTCATGTAGGTGATAGCATTTTATTAATCTATGGATACACTGTTATGTAATTTGATTTTGCTAATTATGTAACCTATTGCTTAATTGTATGCTAAGTATGTCTTTACCTATATGGCCTGGGTCATGGCCAGATATGGCCCTTGGACCAGTCTACCTACCTGGTTAACAGTGCTAATAAATAAAGGTAAACTTTGTTCATTCTAAACATTCCTGTGACTTGTCTGAATATGAAGTAGTCATAACTGTGCTAACATAAAATCTATCCACTCAAAAAGGCATTATTTGGATTTACATCCTGTTGTTCACCATATAGTTCTGAAAATATTAGTTCAAAACCTTTATGGTATCTTCCGTATTGGTGTATGTTTTATTGTTGAAGTATATTTCAGGGATTTGGGAAGGTGACTGCGATTGATTAATAATACGTGCTAGTGCTTTTGACGGGTCTGTATGTGATTAGCGTATTTTACCAGCATTTTCTGTTCATGGAATGATAATTTACTGTTTTGTAATAAAAAAAGTTTCTTCTGACAATTTAATAATTCCGTTTGGTTTGTTTACTATAATTTCTAATTAATTCCTGATCTAATAATTCAATTTTGATTCCAAGTCATGCATATCTTTCACTTGTAATTTCTTGTAGAAAGTGGCTTTTGGGATAGACATTGCTGTAATTTGCCCTTTGATAGTTGCCCATTCTATGTCTGATGGATGTCGGTTTTCTAAAAGCTTATTTAATAATTGATTAAAGAACTCCTCAGCTTCTTTTAATACATCCTCTTTATGCAATAGATATGGATTTAATGTCCAATTATAACCCCTAGCATGCAATTTATGACAAGTATCTTTCTTAAAGGTTAATGTGATCCTGGAGTGATCCGACAAATAATGAGCTTGTATGTATATATAGGGATCAAAACACATTAGTGTATCTGATATTAAAAGAAATCGATCCTGGACCACATTTTATGACAGCTCGAATAAAATGTGAAGTTATTTGGATTCATTTGGTCCTTATTATATTTAAATGGATCATAAAGTTTAAAATCTGCTTTAAGTTCCTGCAGTGCTATCACTGCCTGATTATTATAAGATCTATGGGGACTTGTTTTATCTAGTTTAGGGTCTTGGTATGTATTCCAGTCACCTCCTATTATTATATAATAATTGTTATATTGGTTTAAAATAAAGTAAAGTGATGTTATGAAGGTTTGCTGATTGGTACATGGGGCATATATATTAAGAAGAATCACCGGTTTATCGTAAAATTTTGTTATTAAAATTACATAACACCATCTTCCTTCTTTATCCATTTTAAAATCTAAAATTCTCTCTTGGAACTGAGTTTTGATGATTATTGCTACACCTGCACTATTAGTTGTCCTTCCGAAGCTATTACCCCCCTGATCCATTTTTTATTTTTAATGGCAGTCCATTGATCATTAGCCAAGTGGGTTTCTTGTAACAATATAAATTGTGCTTTTGACTGAAGAAGTAAATGAAAAAATAGTTTCCTTTTTTCAGATTCTGGAAACCTTTAACATTCCATGAGTCTATTATCCACATAAAATACTTTTAAAATGTTAGTGTATATGTTGAATTTGGAAAACGATACTAGATTCTGGTATAATATCAGATTTTGAAATATCTGGAAGCAAACTAAATGCCCCATCCCTAACCAGTGCCTATCCACTATTCTCCTGGACCAGGACAAACATAGGTTTTTAACACTGTTTATACTTCTATTGGTATACATCAATCCTAAATGACTATTATATAATAACACCCTAACAAGATATACAAAACCTATGATAACTACAACTAACCCTACAAAAACTAACCTACACATTCCCCATTAAACACTAGTACCTATCTACAGCTCTTGAACATATTAGTTAGTTAACACACTGTTATGTCTTACATACCAATTTCTTATTCTACCCTGTAATGATTTACATACATTATTAATTAAATAATTGGTTATATTATCCTAGAATAACTAACTGTCTTATCTAACTTTGCCTAGGTAAGTATAACATGTTAACAGCAGCATTGATAAAAACAACATCAGTAACATTTTTTTTTCACCATTAATGTATTAATACTGTAAGAAATATATAGCTAACATAATGCACAGAATCTCTAGAACCACATAAAATATATATCCTTCCATTCCCTTAGGAATAGGAGAGTGAATTATACATGTTAACACATATAGATTATCATAGCATTAATAAGGAGAAAGTTTTTTTTTTTTTTTTTTTTTTTTTTTTGTAGTAACATAAACAATATAACAGTCATTTCAAAGGCAGAAAAGCAAAAATATCAATAGTATATAATTATAACTGCATTTCTATCTTCAGGCACACTATCTAGATCCAAAATAGAATAACTGTAGTAACTTTATATTGTTTCTAACATTGTAGTTAAATTACTCTATTTAACCATATGTTACAGCCCAGTTTAAATCCTTACCTGAATAAGCTGACATTTCTTTATACAAAATAAAAGTCAAACCTCTCTAAAATAGTCCAGGAACCTCGTTTTGCCATTCTAAAAGCTTCCCCTGGCTCCACAGAGCTCTGGCTACTTCCTGGTATAAAAATCTTGATTTTGAGTTCTCGAAGGGGGACCCATTATGTGGACAGATTTCCGGAAGTGCCACAACAAAAGCTGACCCTCTGGAGCATTTCTAGGACTTCCTGTTGACTCACAGACACACACAGTTCATCAAGGCTGCAGGAGTTCATGAAATCTTTAGATTTAAGCTGGACCTGTAAGAAAATACTGGTTAATGATTAAACAGGGGGCCTGGTGAGAAAAAAGAAGCAAACAAAGGATTTTGAAGCCTTGAGGTATAGTAGCCATGGAATCCCAGAATCTGTATTGCTGTACACAGACTGAATGTTCCAGTTAAGCTTCTGAAGTTGGAAGGGATTTAAAAGTCTTCAAAAAGGTGAGTTTTGCTTCCTTTTTTGTAGAAACAGAATATTTGGCTCCATCAAATGTAAAGATTAATGTACTTGGATACTTCATCTGGAATTTTATATTAAGGTGAGTTTTGCTTCCTTTTTTGTAGAAACAGAATATTTGGCTCCATCAAATGTAAAGATTAATGTACTTGGATACTTCATCTGAATTTTATATTTTTATCAATAAGAAATTTGCAGTAAGGGGCTAATGCTTGTCTGACTTGTCTGATTTGCATTGGTAGATCTTGACCCATAGAAACTCTGTTATTTTGCCACATTACAAAACCTCCTTTCTTTTTCATAGTTAGAATTATTTTATTTACATCCTGGTAATTCAGAATTTTGACATAAACCGGTCTAGGAATATTTGATGCTTGTGATTCCCTGAGAGCTCTGTATGCTCTTTCTATGACTATTTGCTTAGCCATACCCGAGTCCTCCAACAATATTTCCAGTATCTGTGTAATGGTAGGCATTAGATCATTATATTGAATATTTTCCGGGATTCCTCTAATAATTATGTTGTTTCTTCTGGATCTTGCCTCTAAATCCAGGATCTTGGTCTGCATAGTTTGAATGTCCAGGTCATGAATATCTGTTTTTTTGTAAGAAATGTTATTCTGTCCTCATTATCAGATATTCTAGCCTCAGATTTATCTATTCTGTCGAGAATTTGACTGCATGTGGCATTAAAAGCAAGTATCTGGTTTGAAAGTGCATTTAAAGATTCTTGTATGGGTAACAGTGCTGTTTTAATGTCCTCCATGTTAGCTAGCTGATCCGGTTGGTTTGTTCCTCCTGTTTTTAAAAGATCTTGTGGTTTTACAGTTTTCTGTCTTTTAAATGTAGAGTCTTTCTCTGGTGACATCAGCATTGATAATTTAGTTTTAGTTGTTGTTGTGTCCATATTTTTGTCCAGTTTTGACATCTTGAAACAGAAATCAGATAGATCCTTTGTTTATAGCTCTATTCAGAGTCAGGCAGACAATCAGCTTTAATCCTGTGAAATTAATTAGTTTTTCCTTCGTTCTTTTGATTCTCAGTCGTAGTTTGGTTGTAGTAGAATAGTTATATCCGGTAATTAATGCAAAAAGACTTGTAGTATATCCTCAGGGTTACTTATTCTTGCGAGTAACTGGAGAGCTGTAGATGTACAGTGTCTACAGAAAGGCGGCCATCTTTGTCTCCTGGTTCATAATTTCTTGGCATGCATTCCTGGAGACCATTAAGGAATGTAGCCCAAATCCTCAATTGTTTCAAAGCACTGTGACTTACTAACTGTCACACAGTGGGTAAATGAAGGTAGAAAGATTTGGTGTACTCTTGCCACGGGATGCAGCTCATTAACAAGTTAGAGCTTTAGTCATCTGCACTAACTGCCATAGAAACGACTTTATAACTAAGACCTAAAATCTTTTACAGTCTGATCTTGTAGAGAAGACTGTCTCACAATAATATGCAACAGTGATGACATAATGGATGCTGAAGATCAGACTGTCTGGTCATCACTCCAAACAATGCAGACTATATGACCTGATAAATGTTAAACTCTTTCCAGTTGATGGAGGTTGTAAGGAAGATACTGCAAAATATTTTATTAAAATGCAACATTTAGGCAGTATCATATAATCCAGGAATATTAACAAATTAATTCATTCTTTAGTGCAATGAATAAACCAAAACAATTACAGACAAAATAAATGTTGCAGCAGCTTTTAACAGGCCACATGTCATGCAAAAATCAGAAATATTATTGCATAGAACATAATATTTTGGGAGAAAATTTACATGCTTGCAGGATACTTAAACAGCATCATAGCTGAACACTAGGCTATTGACCCAAAGGGGCCTTTTTATGGTGTGTGTGTGTGTGTGTGTGTGTGTGTGTGTGTGTGTGTGTGTGTGTGTGTGTGTGTGTGTGTTTGTGTATTTATATATATATATATATATATATATATATATATATTTATTTATTTATACGTATATTGATCCTTGGTTTACTAGACCAGTGCTCTAACCACTGAGCTACAATGCCACACCTGAGCTACAAATTTTGACTTCCACAGGGCTTCTCTATCATCAAGAGTAACTAACCCATCTGACATCACCCAGTATAGGTCTGGCCTATTGAATGGCTAATAATGCTGTACTATTGCAGTATAAACTTCCAGAGCCAACAGACCTGGACTATGGACAAACGGGGCTCTGTACAGGGTAGTGAATCAAGCCTCTTCCAGCCATGCCAATAGCCCATTACTTCTCTCTCTCTCTCCCCTAGTTACTATAAACACTGTTCAAACCTGTCAGTGAACATACAGTTTTCTTGTTTACTTTTACAATTATCACAGCAATTTGGATTTCATTTGAAACTTTTATATCAAATTTTATAGAAAAACACTGACAGCTATCTGGTGAAGTAACTTGGCAGAGTCAAATAATAGACAAATGAAGGCTGAGGGAATCAAACCATGTACCATATGAAACAACTCTTTTAACGGTTCATAACGTTACTCATCTGCATTACATGTAAGACAAACTATTGTAGTCCAGACTAGAAAACTAAGTAAATCGATGACTGACATTGACAGACTGCAATCCTCAGTGACTTACTTAAAAAAAAAAAAAAAAAACAATAAAAGGAGGCCTGGCAGTTGATATGTGTGTGTGTTTAAATACCTTGCTTAGAGACTGTTTGTCTTTGTCAGCTGTCATGTAGGTGATAGCATTTTATTAATCTATGGATACACTGTTATGTAATTTGATTTTGCTAATTATGTAACCTATTGCTTAATTGTATGCTAAGTATGTCTTTACCTATATGGCCTGGGTCATGGCCAGATATGGCCCTTGGACCAGTCTACCTACCTGGTTAACAGTGCTAATAAATAAAGGTAAAGTTTGTTCATTCTAAACATTCCTGTGACTTGTCTGAATATGAAGTAGTCATAACTGTGCTAACATAAAATCTATCCACTCAAAAAAGGCATTGGGGTTGAATAATACTGAACTATTTAATTTTTAGGCATTGAAACATCTGCTCTAGCCATTGAAACATCTGCTTACTATCTCTCCAGCAAAGAGTTCAAATGATGAGTGATAACTGAGTATAACGCCATTCTTAACATCCTTATATGCTTTCCATCTCTAAAAAATGGAAATAACCTTAACAGTGTCTTGGTATAACAATTAAGTATTTCTGATATATAGTTTTATTTTTCAGTATCATAATCAGTTCATTTCTGCAATTAATGGGATATTAAGGCTAGTACTTGAGCTTTATCTAAATATTATTCTAGAATTACATGTTAAGTACACATGAAAACATGCCTTGGTGAAACAGCTGCTTTGATCATTCTACATGCATTATTCAGCACATGGCATACTCTAGCAAATGTTTTTGCTGGGTGTATGTATATTTTAATTTCTCATCCTGGTATGATATTCTCTTGTTAAATCTACCTCCAAAGTGTTCTACATAGAAACTTATGTAACACATTAAATTAAAAGAACATGCTAGTCCAGTAATAATTGTAGTACTAGTATATAATAACTGTGCAGTTGAAATATTTTGTGCAGTTACACATTACATCATAAAAACGCACATTTCTTAACCAATACCATTAAGAAAATAGGCAAATAAATATAGAGCCTGACTAGACAAACCATATGTCATTAGACACATAAATAATTAAACTTACAATGCATTCACAATTAGGTAGCCATTCTAATGATATTCCCAAGAATTTCAGAGAGATATGTATAAAATAAATGCCAGCTACATACAAATTGTTGAACTACTATGCAACACCTGCATTCATATGAAAGCATACTTGTCAGAACAAAAATAATAATGTTAAAAGAAATATGTAATTGTAAATCTGCTTCTACAGCCTGAAGGAGATTGTCATGTGTAGCTGTGGGAATCAAAGCAAAAGACATAATATAAAACATACTTGGCGAGAGCTACTTCGGTTATTTTCATTTGCATATTGCAACTGTTACTAATACTTAGCTCTACTTATCAAAATAGCGAGAGCTTAGGCAAAATAGAATTAGCCACAATGGCATTTTAATACAAATTTTATACCTAAACAAAATGCAGAAAATTAATAGTAGAAGCTAGTTAATAACTTGTGCAGATATCTATAATTAAATTTCACCAGATCAGTAGCCGATCTAACACGAAATAAGAATGTAAAATTTTGGGCTATAAAGTCTTTAATAGCCAAACTTATTTAACTAAGATTCTAAATCAGTTTTACCAGCATGAAGCACTACTCTGTAAATGATGTTTATAACTGACATGAAGATGACTAACACATAGACTGGGCAGGGATTATGAGCTTTATTTACTGCATAGGACTGTGTAGTGAAACATCTGTAAGCATATACAAGGTTTTGTACTGATGATAATGAGCAGTTCATATGAATGAGTACAAGAAAACATGATAGCTTAATAACTTATTCCTGGTATAAAATAGAGGGCGATAATGGCTTGGGCTAGAAAAAAGTCTCAACATGGGAAAGGCTAGAAGAATATGAAATGCGACAACAAAATATTCCCAGGTGAAAAAGGAAATGTAGGTGTGATAGAAATTTGCAATCGAAATAAGAAAATCAGTAACTTTGCAAATTTAAATTGGATAACTTTACACAGTAAGCTAATTTAGTCTCTACCTGAATGGTAGCAGCAGATAGCAACAGATATTGTCCCCACTAGATCTGGATGCACTACATCTAGGAAAATAGCTAGAGATAGTCTACACAAATAATTTCAATTGAGTTAACTGCAAAACACATAGTTTTAATGCAGTATCAATATGGCAATCACATTAAGTAATAAAATATATTATTTATTTTATTTAACATTTGTTAACCAGGAAAGTCCGACTTGGAACTAAGCCAATTTTCAGTGGACGCCCAGGGAGCAAATCTCTAGATGCATGTCTTTGTAATGTGGGAGGAAACCGGAAATCTACATAAACGCAGGGAGGACATGCAGACTCTGCACAAAAGGCATCCCAGCTGAGAATCGAACCGGAGAACCTCTTGCTGTAAGGCGACAATGCTACCGCTGCACTACTGCACCATCCATAGAGGGGGATAATGGCTTGGGATAGAAAAAGGTCTTAACATGGGACAAGACTAAAGGCTAGAAGAATATGAAATGCGACAATTCTATCTATTAGATAGATAATCCAGTACTCTATAGTGCAGTACTGTAGAGCAGAGACTTTTAAATGACTTAACAGTATAGTTATCATTAGCAAGCTAAAATGGAGCAACTCCAATGATCAAAAAATGCAATCAATAACAAAGATAGTAAATTAATTTGATTTCTATCCAGCTGATATCAGCAAATGGCAACACTACAATATTATCTTATTCATATTTGGCATTTGACAACAATGCAGCAGCAACAACGCTCAACAGTATAACATTGTTTAAACTTAATAATATTCTAATCAGCAAAACAGTACTTATTTCAGCAGTAAGTTAATAAGTTAAAAAAGAAACAATGATTTCATTAAATGTTAGAAGGCAGAAGTAAAATAAACCACAGAGAGTAACTGTCATGACAGACATGGCATTGAAATTTATACCATCTACAACAAGGATGAAAAGGTTGCCTTATCTGTTATAGACTAGTCTCCTTTGCTGGTTTTCTAGTAAGATTAATGCTGTTTTGTGCTTCTGAACCTACACAGCAGAACACAGAATTGAACAAGCCTCCTGGTATTTAAAGCCTGCAAGGCTCCGCCTCCACAGAAGCCAGCTAGTCAAAATGCAATCAATGCCTCTAAAAAAGCTGGCCTATTAAAACATGCACTCCAATCCTTCATTTGAGCCTAAGCACAGGTAGCTGTCATAAGGAAGCTTCTGCTTTCATAAAAGGCTGGAACACGGCAGGCCTAGTCGGAACCCAGGTGAAATAGGACTTTGTAGTTTTTTCCTACTTCTCTGCAGTCTTCTTATCTTCATAGCAGCCCAGCACTTCTTCTTCTTCTTCTTTTGGATTTTCCCAGTTAGGGGTCACCATAGCAGATCACCTGTCCAGTCATGATTGGCAGTGGAGTTTTACGGTGTCGAGTTGCCAGCCCGGTGCCCAACCTTTCACAGAAGGCACACACATGCACCTACTCATGCCTAGGGTCAATTTAGAGTATCCAATCCACCTACAGCATGTTTATGGGATGTGGGAGGAAACCGCAGCACCCGGAGGAAACCCACGTGACCACAGGGAGGACATGCAGACTCCGCACAAAAGGCACCCCAACCGGGGATCGAACCAGAGAACCACCCAGCATTAAAGAGTCAAAAAGATGCAGCTATCCTTATTAGAGAATAAAGCCCAAATCTTTCACATGAGTGGTAGAGATACTCACAACTGTTATAACAAGGAAGACAGGGCCTTTACTCTGAAGGCTATTTTGTACTTTGCCCTAAACTCATTGATTATCCTTTGACATGAGGGACACATTTTCCAGCATTATATTGCATATTGCTCTTTCCACACAGCTGCTAAAAGAAGTAATGTATGAAATGATACATGTACACTTATGATGGCATCCATGGACAAAATCCTACTTAATCTGTTTGGACATGTAAAAGTGTTTAAGATTTGTAGGATGAGACTGTTAGATAACTGATCAATACTACACACTGGAACAAGAAAGATCCATGAAATGGTCAAGATAATGCCATGTGATTTTTATTTTATACTGTACATACATGCTCAAAATGTGAACAGCAAACAAGACTCAACAAGCAATAAGAATATCAATAATGACACTTAAAAACAACTATACTCTAGCTAAACCTTACTTCATGTGTTTGCATGTGTTTAGCAGCCCAGATTTTGGCTGTAAAAGGGTCTGCAATAATCAGTTAGCTTATATTATTAACAGAACAACAACAATAGCAGTAAAATGAAGAAAGATGTTTCATATTCTGCAATGTGCTTTTAGCATGATTTATAGCTAATCTTAATGACTTATTCTAAATTAAACCTACAGTTATGTAAAGACAACATTCTGTATGCTGTTAACTAATTTATTAAAATGGCCACTGATATATAAAATCTATTATTCTGACTAAACTGATTTTAGCCTTGTCAAGTTAATGTATAACCAGGGTGTTGTATTAAGTTTAGCATTTTGTTTAGCAGGCTAGAGCACATCCATCTGTATAGAAAAGTAGTATGGGCTGAAGTCGCCTCTTCTCAGAGTGTAGCGGACAGGTTTTTTTAAATTTCTATATTAGTAATTTCAGGATGCTGTTCAGTGGTCTCTTCCTTTAAAAACCTCATTTCAGAGTGATTCGGATATACAGACATATTTGAGATCTGATAATTGAGAGCTTCCAATCCTTCTTTCATTTTAATATTTCCTTTACTCTTCCCCAATTTTCCTCAGCAGGTATATTGATTGACAATTTATGACTTATTTATTTCCATAAGTGCAGAAACTGTAAAATGGAACATCCAGGATATGTCAAATGGAAAAATGAGCTTATTAATGCTATGCTCTACTCAGGACTTCTCCACCTTCAAGTCAATTTTTTTTTTATAACGTTATGGGAAATGTGCAGATACTTCCATATATATACTACTTGCCTCAGGACAGGCTGACAGTAAGTGCCATTAGACTTAACTGGAAAGAGTACAGCAGAAATATACCAAGAGCATGCATGGATGTGAAAATTTAGTTACTATGTAAGACTAAAATATATGAACTTGTACAATGTTTGATATAGATATTTAAGAGGAGACCTTATTCAGGTATATAAGTATTTTGAGATAACTACTTCTGAGAATGTTTGGGGTTATCAAAAAGTGGAAAAGAATCATCTTCTTTCAAATCTAAATAAAGAGGGGTAGCTATATTATGGAAAATGTATTCAAATGCCTCAAATTTTATTTAAACATGAAGAAAAAGAGGGATTGTTCACTTTTCTTATTATAAAATATTATGATCAGATAGGACCATGGTTAATTTATACTGGTTCCCTGGAATGGGAGTTAAGTTAGCTAAAACATCTTAATTTATAATAAATAATTATAAGGGGAAATTAACAAATTTAGATAATTCTGAATCCAACTCAATTAGAAAATTCAAATTGCTCCCTATTGCTAAATCTTTTAAAATATGGAAAGATTCTTTTAATATTAAAAACACATTTAATTTCAAAGATAAGTATTCTCTAGATGTCACCCATTTTCCTTTTAAATATGGTACTCAAACAGGAATTGATAACATATTGAGTTCTCAAAATGTTACATCCAAAATATTCAAGTTGATTTTAAAGGACTGACATATATTACCAGAATTCCAGCATATATTATTAAAATGAAGGCGTATAAAACATGGCTACTAGAAGAGTTAGATTACTTTTTATTATTTAATGATATTCTTGATTCTAATTTAATAATGGCATGTGACTCATCTAAAGCATATGTTCATGGTAGGACAATATCTTGGTACAAACATAAATTAAATGAATGGAATAAAGAACTGTTATGTATTCAATTAAAGTTAAAATAAAAAAGATGAGAACAGAATAGGAGTTAATAAGGATGAGATAAAAACTCAATAATAAATATAATGAATTATCTCATAAAACTAAATTAGCATTATCAAAACTTAAGATACCTCCCTATTCAAGATCCCCTAAGCATATAAAAAATATAACAAAAACAATTAAATTTCAAACAATTAATAATAATATTAAATAATTAAAAAATCCCACAATGAATAAAGTAAATTTAGATGGTGATATATTAGACATTTTCAGAAATCATTATTCATCTTTAAATAAAGAGTAATAAATAGAGAAAATGGCTTGCTAGCAACTATTGATTAATCCTTAAAAAAAAACTTCTTTACAATAAACAAATGTATTAAAAAATATTTCTTTACAAGAAATTAATTAAAAAAATCACCAAATCTAAGTAAGCCCCTGGAAATGATGGTATTATATCAGAACTATATTAATTCCCTCAAAAAGTTATAATAAATATACATGCGTCTTAGTAACGGTACAAAATCTAGATCAATTGACACCTTCTTGGTATTATCCCCTGATTACTCCTATTATAAAAGAAAGTAAACACCTTCAGAAATGTTCTTCATACAGACCTATTTTATTGCTTAATGTAGATTATACATTTTTATGTCTATTTTAGCAGATAGAATGAAAATAATTTTACCAAATATAATTAGTTTAGATCAGTTTGGGTTTATTCATAAAAGGCAAATATCTGATAACATTAAAAGATTAATTACTCTGATAGATGTTATGAATAATAGGAAAGCTGAATCTTTATTTATTAGCCTAGATATAGTAAAAGCAATTGATTTATTGGATTGGGATTCCTTACTTGAAGTATTAGATTTGACTTTCCTTCCCAATTTGTTAAAATGTAAATGGTTATCTATAATAATAAATATAATAATAAAGCATACATAAAGTTAGGTCCATACACATAAACTTTATAAGATTAACAAAAGGAACTAAATAAGGATGTCCTCTTTCCCATTTATTATTTAACTATTGAGATAATTGTAATTCTTATTAATGTAAATACAATTCAAGGTTTAGAGATTAGTCAGGAATATATTTTCAAAATTATTTGCCGATGATATACTATTAATCATAAGAACTTCTTCTGAAACATTACAAGAACTTGAGAAATGTATAAGAAATTTCCAAAAGACTTCTAATTTACATTTTAATAGTTCTAAATGCAGTTATCTCCTTATTAATAAGAAAAATTCATTAAATGCAGGTAATAATTTATTAGGCAAAGAATCTAACTTATTATATTTAGGAATTCATATTTTTTTAAATACAGAGGAGAGCATAAACTTCAATTATGAAAAATAATAACCTCTTTAATTTCTTTGCTTAATTCCTAAAATAAAATGTTCATTTCATTTGACTATAGATTATAAATTATTAAATTGGCTTTATTTCCAAAGATATTATATATAACTCAATCTCTTATAATGTCACCCAATAAGAAACAAATTAAGACAATAAATAAATGACTTATTAATTTCCTATAGTATCTAAATAAACCTAGATTAAGTATAAACTTGGGGTACTTGGAGGCCTCACAATATCCATAGCTACCCTCTGAAACAGCTCCTCGATCACAGGCAAAGGCATCAACAAAGATTTGACCTTGTCCCCTGCCTTGCCTACCTTTTGGCACTGCTCACAGGTCCTGCAGTAACCTGTTACATCTTTTGCAATCCCAAGCCAATAAAAGTTCTGCATAATATGTCTTTTGGTACACTTTATGCCCATAAGATCTGCAAAGGAATGTCATGGGCTATGGCTAGACGTGCCAGACAGTAGGCTCTAGGCACTACCAACTGCTGTATTACCTCATCCTCTAACCCTGCCTCAGGGGGTCCACTCTCTGTACAGTAACCTTTTTTTCCAGTATACAGACTCCCCTTTTCCTTGAGCCTCAGGTATCTCCTTAGCTACCTTCCTCAAGCTTCGTAAGGTAGGGTCTGAAAGCTGAGACTGTCTTAACTCTGCTTTTGTGATCCCTCTCAGCTCCCCTTCCACAAGAAAGCCTAGTATCTTCTGACAGTGGTGCCTCACTGCCAACCTGGGTACTACCACTCACCTCTGTTCTTGCACTCACCCTGTCCATGGGAACATCAGTACCTACCAGCAGCTATGACTCACTTTCAGGCTCACTGCTACAAGGTAGCTTCCTCCCTGAAATGGCCACATTACCAGCCCCAGCTTTAGGTATGGGGGTCTGTCTGGGTCTCCCCCAGACTACCAGACCTACATGCCTGTCTCTGAGCCTGATTGCATGTAACTGCACCCACACATGGTACTGTATTACCAAAATCATTCCCTATCAAGACATCTGCAGGAATATCTTCAAACATAGCTACCTGCTTGCTTCCTTTTCCAGCCTCCCAGTCAAGTTGAACCTTGGCCAAAAGTATTTGGAATGGGATCCCTCCTAAATCTCTCATTGGAGTGGACTGCCCAAGCAAGTACTGCTTCTCTTTAACCAATGCAGACTTCACAAGGGTTATGTCAGAGACTTTGTCTCTCTTAGCAGTGGCTTGTCTTCCATCCACTAAGATAGGATACGAACTCTGGTGATAGTTTGGTACCCGTGTTGTCTCCAAACAATTTACTACTGGCATGCGGTTATTCCCACTTGCTGGCATCCTCACCTTTTGCTTCCCACCTTCTTCAGGGGACATTTGTGTGCTACATAGTCCTTCTGGTTACATTTAAAATATCTAACCCCTAATCCTGTCTGTATACCTGAACTAGTGGCTTTCCCTGTTTCTACTAGACTCTGTTGAGGTGGTTTAGGCTGCCCACCATGGGTTCCCTTATATCCATGTGTAGCACTGGGTATCCCCTTCTTGTGCAGTGATGCTCTGCTTGCTAAGTAGAGATCCCCTTTTCTCCTCAGCTCATCTGCAGAGTTACACTCTTGGTCTGCCAACCAGATTCTCATGTCCTCAGGCAAAGTATTAAGGGCTTGTTCCCTCACCAAAAGGTCTGCAGCCTTTTAAAAGTGGTAACCTGACACTCACTCACACACCTACAAAAGTAAGAACTTAGCAGTATAATCACATATGTTTTCATCTGCCTTGCATCTATGTTCACAACATTTTTTTTCTGTAAGCTTCAGTTGTTAACTTATAACAATTAAATAAACATTGTTTCACTTTATCATAGTTTAAACAATCAGTATCAGACAATTTAGAGAGAGCAGATACAGCTTTATCATGAAGTAAGAGGTTCAGGAACCGTACCTAGAGCTCTAGGTCAGCTTTACACTATTTACATACTCTTTCAAATATATGAGTAAAACTATCAAAGTCATCCCCCTCTGCAAATTGTGGAAGAAATTTATCGACCTTTATTGCTTCTGGGGTTCAGTCATTACTTTCTCCATTACCTCCATGACCGTGGTGAATGGTCAGCATTTCTCCCTCAGGACAGAACCCACATGGTTAGAATTGCTGGAGCCATGTCAGACTCCAAACCAGTTACAAGTGGCGTCCCACAAGGCTCAGTCCTGGGACCTCTCTTGTTCGGTATATATTTCTCGGAGGTACAGGCCAACACGGAAGGACTGTGGCTGACCAAGTTCGCAGATGACTGCAAACTGGGCACCATAATCGACTCTCCAGCCGACACAAGCATCCTCCAAAAGGGCCTCATAGAAACAGATAACTGGTGCCAGAGCCATGGCCTCAAGCTAAATGCCAAAAAGTGTATAGTCACCCCCTTTGGCAAAAACAAAGTGCCCATAAATTATCACATAGGTGGTAATCCATTAAGTACACAAGAAGTAATTAGGGACCTGGGGACCCAAGTTGATAACAATCTCTCATTTGACAACCACGTGGCCAAACTGGTTAGAAACACATTTTATATAGCCCACCTAATCATGAAGGGATTCACATCTAGATCAGGGGAGGCCATCGTGCCTCTTTACTCATCCCTCATCAGGCCCATAATTGAGTACAATGCCCCTTTTGGGATGTACCTTACTAAACACCTGCAGCAACTGGAAGACCCCAAAAGTACCTCACCAAGAGGATAGCTCTACTCAGTGGCATACCACCTGCTCAGAGGCGATCTGTGCCTGACGTATAAAGCCATGTCCTACCCGGAATTAATGGACATGCTGCACCTCAGAAAATCCAAATCCCATCGAGACAGGCACTCGAGAGACTTGAACCTCAGCACTGAAATAAATAGGACATGCTGGAGGGACAGATTCATAACCCAGAGGCTTCCTTCACTCTGGAATAAAATCCCAGTCCAGGTTAGGCAGAATCCCTCATTGACTCTCTTCAAGAGGAATCTTGATGAGTGGATGAGAGATCGTAGGTTTACCCCGGGTATCACTTCTCTGTCACTGTTAGACAGAGGCACAGTATACTAACCTCGAAAAAGGGCATAGCAAAATTAATTTAAAATGGGTGGTGAAAGCCACACACACTCTGGCTAGGCTTATAAATGCCCTAGGGCAGATAGCCTAGTATGAACCTATGAACCTATGCTGTCACTGCTTCTCTTTTTCTTTAGTCTCCAATCACCACAGTCTCTCATTTTCTTAAATTTCCAAATGCCACAGTCTATCTTCAGTCTCCAAACGTCGCAGTTCATTACGACACTGCTTCTCCTTTTCTTCAGTCTCATATTGACTCTGCTTCTCCTTTTCTTCAGCCTCCAGTTGAAATCTCTTTAACTTCAGATGGATTTTTAAGTCCTCTGAGGAAAAGATGATCAATCCTGTTTCTGAAGAGTACACATCCCCAACACCAGACTGGTTGTCTTCCTGGTCACTGGTCCAAATCTGCAGCTGTGATTAAAGCTGAAGTAATTTCCTGTTTAGTCCTGTTGCATCCACCAGTCTTTTGGCTTCACACAGTTTAGCCAACTGGTTCTTTGTCAGCTTGCCATAATCCTCTGCTGACATCTTTGCCTGCTTTCCCTGACTAAACTAAACTAACAAAAATAAATAAACCTGTTGTGAAAATGAAACTCTGAATGTTTACCTTGTGGCTGTTAAGCGTTCATACACCTTGAGTGATAAGTGCCCACAGGCTAATGAAGTTCAAATAATATCCCACCATTCTGACACCAATATGTGATGGCCTCTCTTTACCTGGAGCAGTAATCAAGGATCCTCAAGTGTCACCACTGATACTGGTGAGAGACCGTCACTAAAACAGGGATGGATTTACACAGTAATTTCAAATGCAGCTCTCTGCATCAAGCATAATTTCCCCTAAGAGCAGTTCCCAGTGAATGATGCACCTCCAATTATACTGAGTAAGATCAATACTAACATAAATGGTAGAGTGTAACCCAATCAGCAAGGCTTTTTGGAGTGGTCAATGTATCACTAGAATAAGCACAAGTACTCTCAGGATTTTAAAAGTAATCGGTAAAAGACCAGCCACAATAAAAGGTGTAAAAACATATAATAATAAATAGTAAAATAGAAAACATGAGATTATTAAATATTTATGTGCAGTAAACATCAGAGTTTCAATAATAGGAGAAATAAAAATAACACAGTTGGATAGATTCAAGTAGATGCAGAAAAACAATACTTAGCTAATCTGACTAATTTTTGACTGTCCAAAGAAGAACTGTTCCCTATCTAACTTAATTAATACAGCAAGGCAAGATTAGATGCTGATTGCTTGCTTCCACAAGGCAAGGTGATGTTCTTCCAACTTCTAACTTATTACAGCTGAACTACCTGTGATAACTGCCATATATTTTATATCAGAAAACAAAACAAACTGATCTGTAAGTTCCATTCCCTTAGTGCTGGTTATAGAATGACATCACATTTGATCACATGACTGGTAGAGTATAGGCTCAGAGCTTTTCTAAGCTTTGTTGCAGTATTTGAAAATTAAAGAATTCTTTGTTTAAACATAAACATTTAATCAGTTATAATAACACTGCTGATACAGTTTTAACATAACTGTCTGTGCAAGTCAGTGTGATAGTCAAATGACAGAAAGTTATTTACAAATTATTTACAAAACTCCAGCTAACTATGCTAGCGTATGTTACACATACACTGCCCCACTCTCCCTGGCACAGATGGCAATAACTTACACCGTCACACAGAACAGCACTATTCATAGGAATTTTAGATATAAAAGGATACATAATTTATTTTCAGTTTGGGGTCTTTTAGGAATTCCTTATCCCCTAAGAGATATGAATGGCCAGCAGTATTTGAATTGTCAGGTCGCATCAACACATAGTGTCCTTTGTATCAACTTTTAAGATGGGCATGTTTGTTGAAATAAAATGTTGATCTTTACAGTGGCCTCTGAAATTCTGCCCTCAGACTGGCTAAGAAGAAAATGGAAAATAAACTGTAGTTGGTACTAGTACTAGACTTGTTGCAAGTTCATAACAGACTTAAAAAAGGCAACGCATGTTCACAATGAGACAGCAGACATGTCATCAACCAGCATTTCATTTTTTTTGTTACTCAGAATTATTTAAAACTGCAAATCTTAATAAACCTAAAAAATATGTAAGTGTTTAAAAGTCAAAATATCAGTGGTGCAAAATGCATATGTGCTATGGCACATGCACTAGCATGCCCACATGTAGTATACAGCATACCCAGGAGATGACAACTTTAAGAACTGCAATCATACAATGAAGCTGTTCTAATAAGGTGTGACAAACTTTTTTTAAAATAATTCAGTTGTATAATTGCTATAATCACTATCAAATCTGTGGTTTGTTTACAATTTGTCCAGTCCTGATGACGTTTTTTTTTTTTCACTTTTGCTTTACTCCAAAAGTGCATCACTTGGGAAATGCTATGTTTTGGCAAGAGCATTTTCAAGAAATTGCATTTTCATTTTTCTTGTTTCAAGATATTGTGACTGAGACTTATACAACACAACCATTTAAAAGTCTAGGACCAGCAGAGAAACTGATGGCAGTGGGTGGCAAACAGCAACCACACCAAAGCCCTTTAAAGAGCACTATGCACTCTATATGGCAGTGCAGACAAATCAGCAATATTTATTCTAATTTTATGGACTCTGACATATACACTGTGGAACTAATACACAGAGTGAATTGATGCATGCAGTGCTATCTAATGGCTTTACTGGGCAGTGCATGATTGAGTTACTGCATGTATCAAATATCTCCATATAAACCACACAGGAAGAGTGATGGCATGTGTCACAGGCATCATCAGTTGCACTGGTATCTAGTGACACAAGGACACATGACAGTCTAAATTAACATGTGTTGGGGAATCACAGATCAATGTAGATGAAGATGGAGATTTGGGGAGAGGTGGCATCTGTGTTAAATTGGGTCTATATTAAATCATCAAACACTTAGAAAAGCGAATGATAATTTATCGACCCCATGTAAGCGAAAGATTACAAACTCGAACGCTTAGAACAGCGATTTTTTTTCCAAGGGAAAAAAATGCTGTTCCAAAAAAAAAATATTAAAACATAACATAAATTGGGGGGGCTTTGCCCCCCACACCCCTCAATGTGGGGGGCTGTGCCCCCCACACCCCCCTACTTAAATATACCAACTCCGAGATCGCACTACAGTGATGAAAACGGCAAAGTAATGGACGCAGCCAAGCGATTTCTTTCCCAGGGAAAGAATTTGCTTATATGCCGCTTTGTCATTTTGCCTTTTCGTCTTTTCAAGTTCGACTAAGACACATTTGAAAGAATGCGCCTTCGGTCATCTAATAGGAACCCATTAAATCTGTGTCAGATATGAACTCCTCAATGGTGTGAGAGGAGCTACCAGTACAGGGCCATGCAGTGGACTAACTGAGATGAGGAGTTATGGGAGAGGGTATATGAGCCATACAAGAAATCCCTGACATTATGAAGGCCAACAGGCTTAGATGCCCTCAGAAAGACAAAGATGTGGCAGAACTGGTGGAACAGTACCTGAGTGATATCCATGAATGAAGCAGTCCTCCTACAATGGCCCTGCTGTGTGGCTGACCCTACCATTGCTCTGGGTATGATGATACCTCACCTGTGGCAGTTGTGGGCTGTACACTCTGTGATGGCTATTCTATGTGTCTACTACAGGCATACAAACACCTGCAGTGATGGGAAATACTGAGGTTTTGGAACCAATGGTTACACTAACTAATATTCTCATGGAGGTGGCCATGGCAACAGTATGTCCTACTGTGGAGCACATAAGGCTAATCATAGCATTGTAATGTCTTTCAAAGTTGAAGCAATCATCTCTATTTTCATTTTTGTAGCTGCATATTGCATCGGAATTCCAACCCTGCACATCTGTTGGTTGAGGACATCAGTCATACTCATGTCAGAGACTGGCTGGGACAGCAGATGCTGCCATGTTGCAATGCTATCATGCTTTACACTGAGCATCTGTGAGTCAGATGTAATGTGCTCATCCACACTTCCTGGACCACCACTGATGGTGGCTGTGACATCAAGAACATCACACACCTCACCCAGAGCGGGTAGTCAGAGTGCCATGCTGTGCATTTTGTTATGTTTATAAGTAGTTACTAGACATGAAGTCTAGAAGACCATTAAGAAGCCAACCCCAAATTTCCAATGGCCTCAAAGGGCTGTCTGATTAAGTGCCTTGCTCAAGGTCACACTGTAGGCAAATAAAGGCTGAGGGAATCACACCCAGTACACATGAAGTAACTTGTTAGTAGCCCATAGCCTTAAGCCTCTGAAATAACTGCCAGACTGTTCAGTGTACGTTAAAGAGTCTACAGTGCAATCCTCACCACTGGGTGTATGCCTATCCTGGAGTGAGATGGACAGCATCAATGTTCCCTGGGACTGTAGTACAAAGTACATGTTGGCTTAGGTTCATAGGTTCATAGGTATATCAATCAAGGTATATAGGCTATCAACCCTGGTGCCTATATAAGCCTAGCTTTTGCCACCCAAGAAAGTTATTTTCCTGCCCCCTAGCATAGCCACAGAAGTGATCCCTGGGGTGAATTTCCTATTTCCCATCCAATTGTTGAGATTTTTCTTAAAGAGGGCTAACTTATGAGGTTGGAGGTTGGCATAATGGTTAAGGTGTTTACCTTACAAACAAAAGGTGCAGAGTTTGATTCTCAAATGGGGTAACTGGCTAGGCTTAAGTAGTCCACGATGACAGTTAGCCTAGTACTAATCTAGTGGGAGGGTGGCATAATGGTTAATGTGTTTACCTTACAAACAAAAGGTGCAGGATTTGATTCTCACATGGGGTAAATGGCTTGGCTTAAAGTGGTCCACAAGGACAGTTAGCCAAGTACTAATCTATGACCTATGAGGAGCTTTGCTTGACATGAATGGGTAGTCTGTTCCAGAGCATGGGACGTATCTGGGACAGGAATCTATCCCTCCAGCATGTTCTGTTTATTGTGGTGACAAGGTTTAGGTCCCTAGAGCATGCAGCTTGGAGGGATTGGGATTTCTTTAAGTGGAGCATATCCAACAGCTCTGGGTTTGACACCGCTTTGTATGTTAGGCAGAGGTCACCTCTGAGTAGGTGATAAGCGATGGAGTAGAGCTGGAGTTTTTTGAGACAGTCTGCGTATGACATCTGTTTGAGGCTGGTAATCCTCTTAGTGAGGTATTTCTGTGGCCTTTCTAGTTGTTGTAGATGTCTTGTGAAGTACATGTCAAATGGGGCATTGTACTCTATAATGGGTCTGATGAGGGATGAGCAGAGAGGAACAATGTCCTCTTTTTTTCTGGAGGTGAACCCCTTTGTGATGAGGTGTGCCACATAGAAAGATTTCTTGACTACTGTGGCGATGTGTTTATCAAAGGAGAGACTACTGTCCACCTGTGTCCGAAGGTCTCTTATCACACTTTCAGTTTTTAGTAGGCTACAGACTATGTGGTAGTTCATGGATACAGTGTTTTTCCCAAAGGGGATGACAATGCACTTCTTGGCATTGAGCTTGAGGCCATGACTTTGACACCAAGCATCAGTCTCAGTGAGGCCCCTTTGTAGAATGTCCACATCATTCAGCAATTCTATTATGGCACCTAGTTTGCAGTCATTTGCGAACTTCATTGGCCAAAGACCTGCTGTATTAGCCTGGACTTCTGAGAAGTAGATACCAAACAGGAGAGGACCCAGGACTGAGCCCTATGGTACTCCACTTGTCACTGGTCTGAAGTTGGATTTGGAGTCAGCTACTTTCACTTTGTGGGTTCTGTCAGTGAGCCAGTTGGCCACCCATCTTATGACATAGGGATTTATGCCAAGTCTAGTGAGTTTATCTATAATTCTAGAGTTGGGGATGGTGTCAAAAGCCTTGGCGATGTCAGGATAGGCTGTATGCACCATGTTACACTCGTCCACGGCTCTGGTGACTGCTTCAAAGAAGTCATTCAGGTTTAGGAGACATGAACTACCTTTTACAAACCCAAACTGTGTGGGGTCCAGAGTTTGGAGGTTACCTATGTCCTTATTTATAAGCTCCAAGATGATACGTTCCATGGCCTTGCAGACCAGGCTCATCAGGCTAATGGGGCGGTAGTTCCTGGGGTCCATGGTGGTGTCCCCTTTGTGGAGTGGGATAACCATCACTGTGCACCATTCAGTAGGCACAAAGCCTGAAGTGAGGCTATGATTGAACATGGTACTTAGGTGGGGTGCCAGTTCATTCTGTAGTTTGTGCAGAACGCAGCCTGGGATTTTGTCAGGTCCCATGGATGCTGTGTTGTTGGCTTTGGAGAGTGCAGTCTTTACTTGTGCAGCCATGATTACAGGGGCTTTGCATTCTTCCGGTATAGTGATGGGCCCTTTGGGGGGGTGAGGGGGTGGGTTGAAGTTTACACTGAACCAATCTGCCAGGATGTTGGCAATATCAGTTGGTTCTGTATATCTAGTGCCATTGTGCTGTAGCTCAGAGCAGATCTGAGTGTCACCATTGAGATTCTTGATATAGCTGTAGAATGCTTTATGGTTGTCTTTAGAATCCATGGCAATTTTATTTTCGTAACTAGCTTTGGAGGATTTTATGGGGGATCTCAGCTTCTTACTGAGGCTGACCAGGGAGTTCCTGCAATCAGGGGATTTTACTCTTTTTTACAACAGCTTCCTTCTTCTGTTGTATAGTTTTTTTTTGGCAGGGGACCACCAGATTGGCTTCCTTTTTTTGGACGACAGCATCTTGGTTCTGTTGGGGATGGCATGATCCATGCACTCGTGTATGTGCTTATACAGTGTATTTGTATAGGATTCAGCAGTCGTAACTCTATTTTCCATCTGTATGGGTGTCGTGAGGCTTGCCACTTCTGTCTTAAGAAGCATGAAGTTGGCTTTGGAGAAGTTTTTTACAGTGGTTTCCCACCAGTACAACTCTTCCCTCCAGTACAACTCTTTTGAGTGTGTACCTTTAACTCCTAGTGGGTGTGGCCTGAGCCTTTAAAAAATTAGTTATCACCTTACAGTTCTAACAAATACTCATTGACAGAGGTCAGATATCAATACAATTGTTTTTGCCATCATGTCTGCTTCAAGATGCAATATTCTGATACCTTGTATGTAAAATAATTTTTGGAATTATTAATGCAATATGAACAAGTAATATTTGACACCTAGAGGAGTAGTAGGAGGTAACTGCAGATGCACCTGGAGGCGTCACTTGGATGTAATGAGTTAATGGGGGGTTGGGGTGGGATATTGATGTCTAGGGTGATTAGCTTGTGATCGGATCTGACCAGTGAGGAGCTGACATCTGGCATGGAACATCTGTTGCCCATATTGGTAATGACCAGGTCCAGGATACTGCTGCCCCTGGTGGGGGTATGGACAAGCTGATCCAGGGCATTGGAAGTTATGAATTCCACAAACCGTTGAGCAAATGAGTAGTTTTCCCAGTTGATGGTGGGGTAGTTGAAATCGCCCATTATTAGTGTATTGGGTTGTACCTTAATATCACCCAGTATATCAAGAAATGTGGAGTGGGCATCCTGGAGCATGGCAGGGTATCTGTAACAAGCTACAACCTAGATTGCAGTCTTGCCCAACATTAGTTGCACTTGGATAATTTTGGATGCATTATGTTGAGCAACTAGTCTGGAGGTGTGGATATCCTTAATAAATATGGACATCCCTCCTCCTTTAGTGTTTCGATCCAGGTTAGGTGGTTGAAAATTGTGATATGACTTATAGCCTGGTAATGCAGGAGTGCTCACTGGATCCTTGAACCAGGTCTCTGTCACTGCACAGATGTCAATGCTCTCCATTTTAAGGAGTGCCTCGAGTGAGTCCATTTTGAGGTTTAGACTTCTAGCACTGAGTAGCATTACCGTCAGATTTGCTTGCTTATACCTGCTACAGTATTGAGTTTGTCATTTGAATCTTGCCTAAAAAAGTCACTATAGGGGTTGCAAGAGCCTTAGCTAGTATCCAGAATCCCAGGGGCGACAGGTGCAGGCCATCTCTGGCAAAGCATCGTGGTCTGTCGATCATGTCGTCCCAGGCAGATAGACACTGCATCCCCTTCGAATTACATCAGAAGCTTAGCCAATTGTTGAAGTCAAGCATTTTGTCCTTGTACTGTGGTATTATTCTGGGCGATGGCAGGATGCTATTCAGGGCTAGGGTCATACCTGCCTGGGCTACATGATCCAAGAGCTCCTCCATGTCTGTTTTCATGTAGTCCAGGGAGGTATGTCTCAGGTCATTCACACCAACATGGACAATGACATGTCATATTTGTACTTGTTGTAGAGTGACCTGAATGCTTGTGTTATGTGGCAGATCCTGGCACCCGACAGGCAGCTGACAGTAACTTTCTCCTTGTTTAGCCTAAATGTATTTTTGACCCACCAATAAGACCGTTGGTGGATGCAAGAGATAGTATCACATATGCAGTTGCCAAGTATATAGACCATTGTTTGAAAAAGCATGTGGTACAACAACCTCAGATTTGTAAAGATCTGTGTCATTTTTAGCTAGTCGTAAAAGATTTATACATGCCTACCCCTCATATGGAGGGTATTGAGTGGCTCAGTCTGTTATTACATGATTTAGGAGCCCCTAATGCCCAAATTACCTTGTTGGCTGAATTATTGGACATTGTATTGTCGAACAATTTTATTACCTTCAATGGAAAATTTTGTTTGCAAAAAATAGGCATACCAATGGGTTCCTCATGTAGGGCCAGCTTTGCCAATTTAGTAATAGCATACTGGGAAAGAGAATATGTGCAGAAAGTACCACATATAATAGAGAAGATACAATTTTGTACACGTTTCCTCGATGACATTTTTATGCTGGTAGAGGGGAATGAAATGGATGCAGCCAACTTGGCAGCATATTTTAATAACACGACATTTTTGAAATTCACTTCTACATTTGATACAGGAAGAATTGCCTACTTGGATGTTGATTTAGGGAAAGACCCAGAAAACAATTCATATACGGCCCGCATTTTTAGAAAGGACACCTATTCGAATACCTTTCTTCACTTCAGCAGCTGTCACCCTTTGTTCCAGAAACGTTCTGTAGTCAAGGGTCAGCTAGTAAGGGCAGCTCGAATGGTGTCCAGGGATATGGAATTTTTATTAGAATGTGATAAACGTGAAGAAATGTTTTTCAAAAGGGGATACCCTGTCCCATTTGTAAGGGAATTGACACAGGAAGTGAAGGACAAGAGATCTAAAGGTTTTTATCGACCGATATTGGGTGAAGAATCTGAGTTTAGTGTTTTAGGAGCCATCCCAGAAGGTGTGGGGAGTTAAGGTAACCCGATTAAAGGGGTTAGCTTCATTACCAAGTTTAGTTTAGATGGGTATGGTATCATGGAGATCAGCAATAAAAACTGGGACATTATTAGGTCAGATTCCACCCTATTTTCAAAACATAAAGACCCCCCTAAAGTGGTGTTTAAACAGGGAAACAATCTTAAGTCCTTACTAGGAATGAGTAAAAGAGGTATTAGTTGCCTTAATAGGAAAGGGATGAAAAAATGTGGTATGTGTTCCTACTGTCCATACATGGATATAGGTGACAGTTTCACCATTAGAGAGACTAGCTACAAGACCATTCAGAAATTTGATTGTAATACCAAAGGAGTAGTTTACCTGGCACACTGCCAGAGGTGCTCTGCTTTCTATATCGGTAAAACCGACAGGAAGCTCAAAGAAAGGGTATATGAGCACCTTTATAGTATTCGGACCACTAAGCAAGAAAATGCATTGGCCAGACACATAACAGAATTTCCCACTCATTCTTTCAAGTTTAGAGCAATTGATTGTATTCTAGTGGATGTGAGAGGGGACCTACTGCATTATTGTTGAAAAGGCTGGAATTAAAATGGCAATTACGGACTCGTGCCTGTCACTTTCCAGGCCTGAAGGAAATATATTCAACTGCATGTATTTTAAAATTTAAAAGTCTTTTAAGGTAATATCACAATTATTTTTATGCATTTTTAATGAATTGCAAATAACTTCTTTTTGGGTGTGGGGGGGTGTTGATCAATTGATTGACTGTGGATTTTATGTATGTGGGGCTGTTGGAATTGTAATGAAGTTTAAATAAGTGCTTTGTTGTTTTCCTTAATAATTCATTATTTATGTATCAATGCATTGATGAATTCAGCGAACACAGCAATGCAATTAGATGTATGTGTATTAATGATGAATGGTTCTGATAATATTTTAAATATTTTTAAATATGAATCTGTTAGACACTGTGTATGTGTTTATATATACTTACATTTGCATGGTTAATTGGTTAGAGTTATTTGAATGGTAATTGTAGATATGTCTTCTGTCCTGATTGGTGGTTGGGGGAATTTGATAACTGTTAATATAATTTAAATACTGATTTTGAGTAAATGGTTTTTAGTCTGAAGAAGTCTCGCCAATAGCGAGACGAAAAGTGCTTCACATTTAATAAACTGGTGTTATTCGCTCATGTTGGCCGTATTTACAGCATTTATTTTCACGATAGAGCAGTTTCAAGGTGTTCTCCAGCTTTTTTGTTTTGGTTTGTGGGACATCAGTGTGCCTGACTATAGAATCACCTATGACTAGTGTGCTGGATACATTGTTTTGCCTTATGGGCTGAGGTTGAGCGGAACACTGATTTTGTGGGCTATGTGTCATTTAGGTAGTGCTGGGGGGTGTTGGTTGCTTGCGTTTCAACTTTGGGGGTCTCTGTTGTTTGGGGAGATTTTTATTGAGAGCCTCTGCAAATGTAGGTGTGTGTTTTGTGTTACTATGTGTGGATTTCGATGGACTATGTGTTGAGTGTGGTGTGGTCCAGATGTTTACCTTCTCCTCTTGACTGTCTAGTACAGTCTTGGCTGGAGAGATACTGGCTTCCAGTTTAGCTAGATAAGTGCATGTATCACAGGTTGTAGTGTTGGCTGGTAGGAGGAGAGGGTTGTCAGTGTACATGAGGCAACTGCTACATTGCCCCAAGATGCCCAGATTCATCAGGTGGACAGGGGAAAGTACCAGGAGCTGACCCTTAGAAATGCCTGGATATTTGCTTATTAATTTAAGTACTAAAAACTGTTTTCCTCCTAACAAGTGAGGAAAGTTGAGTGCTGCAGTAATTTGTAGATTTAGTGTTTGCAACAAGTTTTAAAAAAGCTTCATTGTCAAATCCTTATAGGGGACTCACTTCAGCTTATTGTTATGGCTCAGCTTCTACTGGTGTCATGGTACCATGGATGTGCTTTGGGATACAAATATATAACAGACTGTGTGTTAGTGGTCACCTCATATTTCCCATGCTTCCATTTCAGCATGCTACTCACAGCTGCAGTCACCACAGACAAATATGAAACACCTACTTATGACAACGGTTTCCAATGACTATATGCCTGTAATGACTATTAAGGACTGAGGCAGCGACTGATGCAAGGATTATTGCATGGATAGCAGCATGCTTCATGCAATCTGGGTACCTTCCTGGCTGGTCTGCATGAGAGAGATGTGACATCCGGTCACCCCCACAACCTGGGTTGATACCTCCAGATATAATGCCTGGCCCCTCAGCAACACCATGCAAGGCTGTCAGACATGATTTTTCCTCAGTAAATGTGGAGATCGATGGAAGACCACCCCTGTCCTTGTTCATACTGCTGTTGTGTGATGTATCTTCTTTGAGGCTTTTTATAGCATATTGTGTATTGGCTTCTGACATTTGATGCATGGCATTGTTCCTCACACCTGCAGCACTGACACCGCATTTTATTTATTTTTTATTTATTAATTTTCTTTACCAGGTGAGTAGATTGGCTGAAACACCATTTTCAGCTATGACCTATGCCCACAGAGAAGATGTGAAACTAGATGACAAGAAGAAAATAGACAATACAAACTAATGGTTACAAAACAGACTCACAAAAACTTATTTCACTGCACAGTTAATTTTAGTAGTTTTACCACAGCTAAATATGTGCCAATATATTTGAGACATTACAAGAAAAGTAGACTGCAACGAGACATGCAAAAACTAGCCCTTTTCTATGTGATATGAGCAAGCAGAAGATTCCCTCAACATATAATCATTTTGATTGGTTTTTGACCAGCTCCAAGGTATTTTACCTTCTCACTTCTGCAGGAAGATGATTCCAATAGCTGGGCCAAGCTTAGAAAATGACCTCTCTCCTGTAGAAGTTTTCAGGTGGGGTCTAAAAAAAATTAGGGTTTTTTCTTGGTCATCTGTTAGTGAATATTTTTGTTGCCTGATTTGCAGTTCAGTTTTCAAATGTGGACTATTTTTATTTTGTAAACTAATGAGATAAACAATAATGTCACCCATATTTTGACTGATAGCCAGTTAAAACACTTTACAAGTTGTCAGTGATGAGTATGACAATCTGCTAGAAGGATCAGTATGAACAGTTTGTTTACAGCTGTTTGTATTTTATGTGCATTTGTGCTAGAGTGAAGAGTTATTAAGGAGAGTCTATACTCAGTCTTGGGGATTAAGACATTTCTTGCTAAGGTACAATCAGTGTTGGGTGTAAGGAGATGCAATATTTTATAGAACAGCTTTAGTTGGTAAAATGTTTTGTTGACAGTAATGTCTATATGTTTTCTCAGGGTCAGTGAGTGGTCCAAGGTTACTCCCAGATAGCTTTACTCTATTACAAGTGGCAAAATCTTGTATTTTGTGCCTGATGCAGAGCTAGATGGGTGTCTGGCAGCCTCTGTGAAGTAAAAAGGCCATGATGTTGGACTTACGTGGATTGTTCTGCAGTCATTTATGAGCTAGATGGGTGTCTGGCAGCCTCTGTGAAGTAAAAAGGCCACTATGTTGGACTTACGTGGATTGATCTGCAGTCATTTACTTTATATCTAGTTGCATAACATTTATGAAACTGGCTTGCAGTTTTTGCTGACTGGAGGAGATGTTATTACTCGATTCAAGGAACAGGAAATCATCAGCATACATGACTATGCTGGGTTGTGAGAAATTAGAAGTTAAATCATCAATGAAGAGATAAAACAGCAGAGGCCCACAGCTTTTTTTGTTTTTTTCCACACATAATCAAGTAATGGCTAGTGCCCCCCCCCCTCCTTGAACAGCCACCATCCTTGCTCCCTGGGCATCTGCAGACAAACATCATTCTCTACAGGACTGAACTTGTCCAGTATCTGCAGCCATCATCTTTGGTGGACAAGCATACAGCCAGGGATACAGGAAAACATAGAATGTAAAGACATGTTTGTTTACATACAGAGGTAGCTGTGTAACAGTGAAAGAAAGCTGACCATGGCTGAGCAATCCTGGAAGGGTACAGTGCGGAGATCTGATCTGTTCTGCACACTGCCTAGATTTGTATGTGAACAGGTGATAGAGTGCAATGGGTTATAGCTGCTGGTGTTACAAAGGCCTGGATGGGATGAGAAGGCAGGTTTGCTCTCAGTGGGTTGTTATACCCTGCTGTGTTTGTATGTGAACAGGTACATGAATCCACTGAGTTACAACTGCTAGTCTTACAAAGGTTAGGGCTGTCTGGAAGGGTGGGTTGGCTTTCCTGTGACATTGGTCTGCATTCTCCTATTAGGATGGCATGAAATGTAGTGCTTGAGTGCAGTCAGGTAGAGCTATAGGTGCCTGTTGCAACATAAGTAAACCTATCAACTTATATTATCCTAGCAGCAGTGCAATTACAGGAAGCATTCAAAAAAGAGGCAATCATTTGTGTGTGTGATACTGCACAACTATATCTAACCACGCTATTACAGGGCTGGGTATCTCCCATGTATTTGTCATTTTGATCTTGAGAGGAAGTGATTCAAGCTGCTGAAACATCTGCTTTTCCTTTTTCCCTGATGTGCATTTCGACATCCAAAATAGTATATTACCTGTAAATGCACCTTATTTATGCTAATGAGGCTAGATTATGAAAAAGGCAAATGCCTATTACTTCAAAGGGTAAAAAAGTTTAATGAAAAAGATCTTTAGTGGTGCAGAATTCAATCTTTTCTTTGGGGAACAGGGTGAGAGAAATCTGTCAGTAACCTTTGGTCAAATATACGATGGTCAAAAAACTTGTTTTGTCAAGTGAGTCTATGAGCCTTTTTACTCTGGACATTGGATATGGTTTTGTATTGGATATCTCAATCAGTTTCTTGAAATCATTATAAAATCTTATGAAGACATCCTGCTTAGGGGCCAATAAAATCAGACTGTTCCATTCACTTTGGGATTCATCAATAACTCCTACTCTGTGAATGTATCTTATTTCCTCACTTATTTTCTCTAATACTCCAGTATCCTATACTGCTTTAGGTTTACCGTCTCTTCTGGCACAGTTTCAATTTCACTATGATCCAGAATTAAATCTCTTGTATCAGGTAGCTCAAAAAAAACTCATTTCTTTGAAATCACTATTTAGGTTCTTGTTTCTGAGCTTTAGACAAAGCTTCATCCATGTAGCCAGCAGGGGTAGAAATCCCTGATACTATATTATTAGTGCCTATGTCAGCTCCCCATCTGACTACAGAAAATTCAGCTTCCCTCCACAGCTTTAACCCATTTATGCAATAGATCTAGTCAGATTTTCTTTTATTAGTTTGTCTTTTTTTGTAGTTTACTTTGTTCATTTTCTGTACCACATCAAATGGTCCTTGGCATCTTGCTAAATCATTTATTTTAATTAGATAATCTTCTCTACATCTTGTGCCCTTTGTACATGTTCTTTAGGCTTACCATCTCTCCTGGCACGAGACCTGCTTGCAATTTTGAAAAAGTGTGTTTTTTCACTTTTAAGTACATTTTTCTCTTCCTCCCAAGTCTCCTTTGTTATGTCCAGCAGGCCTCATGGATGTCTACCATGGAATAAAACAGATGGGGTTAATGCCGTTGAAGCATGGAGTACTTTTCTTACAGTAAAAGGAAAGCTATCAAATCAGCTATTCTCTCATCTATTAGCCAAATGAGAATGCCCATGTCACGCTCCAACATAAACCACTCTCCACCCCATCTCTTTCTACCCTGCACTGAAATCATTACCATTTACCAATTCTATTGCTTCATCTCAGCCTAAAACAGTCTCGCCCTACCAGGAACTGATTTTCTCTCTGCTATCTAATGTATTATACTTTCCATAATCCAATTTTCTTGTACTCTCTCCATACAAAATGGTCCACCTAACCTGCAAAGGGCTAGTAGCTACTTGTTTAATGTTTACTTACAAAGAGCTTATTTGACAAAAATGTCTTTTTCTGCAAATGTTCAATTTACCCAACCCCCTAAAGGGCTAGTAACCTTCTGTTTAAATGTTAACTCACTAAAAGCTTATTACATAATGTATTATATTTTTGTACATTTTTTAATTGTTCTGTACAAATCTTTGTTATTCTTTTGTCACATGTAATATATAACTTGCAATATTTGGAGCTTTTCTTCCCGGGCCTCCACTGAAAACGGGCTCTTTATGGCCCAGTGGACTTCCCTGGTCATCAAACTTAAATAAGTAAATAAATAAATAAGTAGGGAAGTAACCAATTATAATACTTTCCACCTTGTTCTATGACCTTCTATGGCCTTCTTTAGCATATACTTCAGAGTTTTATTAAAGTGCACAAAACCCATAAATGGTGGAGATTAGAGGTTGGGGTTGGCATAACAGTTAAGGTGTTTGCTTTACAAACACAAGCTACAAGGTTTGATTCTTATTTTGAGGAAATTTGCTGGGCTCAAAATGGCCCACAAGAGCAGCTAGCGTACTACTTGCCTGTGAACACAGATTTCTTAAAGGAAAACTCCGCCTTAGAATTAAAAAAAAATATTTTCATTGTATCTTTGTTTACTGAGATATTTTAATGCCTCAAAATCACTCAAAGTGCTTCTTTTATAATTTAATGTTTCCCTCAAAATGGTGGATGATAGAGCCTACCTTGGTAATGTGATCTTATTTTCTTGCTTTCATTCCTTCTTCCCAGAAAACATTTCAAATCCTCTTTATATGAGTCATGGTAGACATAAGGAAGTGGTGATGTTTTCTCATGCTATTAAGATAGAATGGCAGGACTGTGAAGCACTGTCATTTAAACACATCTTCTGTAACAGAGCTACTTCTATGTTTCCTGACTGGGCCTCATTCATGTGTCTGTCAGCTTGTTCTATGGTATAAACAGCTGTTAGCTACTTCCAGCAAAAGAAAACAAGTAAATAACAGGGCTTTGTAAAGGAGTCTTTTGTAGTTCTAAATGAATTAACAGACCTTCCCTCATACACTCATGCTGAGGTGTGAAAACTCTCGCTGCATTAAATGATCCTTGGTGTAGGGTTTTTTGAAGTATATGTGTGTGGATTATTAATTTTGGTGTGCTTGTGTTGTGTGTATGTTTGTTGGAACAGCAAATGTTTTCCCTGGGAAAAAATTAGCTATTCTGAGTCTTTTATGTTATAGTTTTTTGATCAAAATGGTTCAATATTATAACAGTCAAAGTTTTAAGACTTCGATGTTATAATATAGACTCTTATTCCTTGCATACCTCCCCTCTTGCCTTCTCTTTCTATATATGTAATATAGGTCCTTCACCCATCAAAACAAAAAAAATACCCTTTTTTCCCTCCAGGGTGACATAGTGGTATAATTAGTAGCATTGTCCCCTCTCAGCAAGTGGTTCTCCAATTCAGTTCTCAGTCAAGATGCCTTCAGTGTTGAGTTTGCATGTTCTTGATGTGTTCATGTCGGCTTTTTTCCCAGTACTCTAGTATCTTCCCATATCTTAAAGTTGTAGTAGGGGGATTGGTGATGTTAAATTATCCACAGGTGCCTGTGTGGTTCATTTGCAACATGGAAGAAAGGCCGGGCAGTCTACTTCCATTCCCTTCATGTCTTGTAAATAGCAAACTATGTGGATGGAGGCAGCTGTTCATCCAGATGTGAATCAACAGCATCGAGTGGATGGATCTTCCCTTCTTCACCTACTTTGCAGTGTTCCTGATTTGTGTTCCTCTATTTGATATAATACTTTTCTTTCTTTCCTGTACTCTCCATTTTACCACTTTTAACAAATTAATAAAACGTCCAACATCTTGGGCACCCATTCTCTGCTCCTTACCACCTTTATACTGATTTTCATAGCATGCACCAGCTTCTTGCTGATATCAGTGAGAGCCAACCCTACCTGTTGTATTTCTCATTCACATTCTCATGAGACAACACAACACAAAATCTCAACTCACCTTAGCAGACTATTGGCTATATCACACTGTTTAATTTATAAAGTTTAATCTTTACATTGCTAACTTTCTTGAACAACATTTATCTGCCTACTCTTTGTACTTGTATGTATCCCTTTATTCATGTCCATTTAGTACTACTGCATTGCTTGCCTATGCAGCATTAGCTCTGTTGTATGTTAATGTACTGGATTATGAATCCAATCCCAAGAGTCCCATTTTAGTCTATTATGCCAGGTACTCACTAGGATAAAGTAGACTGCAATCAATGAGGTATTCAACTCTAACACCCTATATCTATATCAATATTATATAGGTGTGTGTGTGTGTGTGTGTGTGTGTGTGTGTGTGTGTGTGTGTGTGTGTGTGCTTATGCATATATGACAGGAAAATAAAACTGGGAATTCACTTATAGTGCAAACAAAGTAGGTATTGTCCTGTTCAGTATAATTTCGGCTTATTCAACAGATCAACTTAAAACCTCAGAAATACAGTCGAATTTGATAGTCCACAGCCTTGTTACTTCAGCTTATGTCAAGTTAACTTGCATCTCTTAGTACATCCACAAGCAGGTGTCTAGTACACAATAAACATCTTCAGTTAGCCCCTGGCACTCAAGGAATAGATACTCAGGGATGATCCTTGTACTCCTCAACTTCTTCTGGCCATGGTTCCCCAAGACTCTCCACTCTTGTTTTGAAAATCCATCTCCAAGGGAGGTAAACATCTCTGCTGTTGTATGCTACAGGTCTTACTTTAAGATGCACTTTACTAGGTGATTTGCTTTACTGGTTTTGCTACCATATTACACCAATTATATGTGCAATTATCATGGTTCTGCTGTAACATACAGAACACACATCACATCAAAACGGTTTACCTTTAGATGTGCGTATTGCACACAGGCGAACAGCACTTGTGCAAAAGGCAGTCTGCAAGATTTGCAAATGCCGAACGGAAAAAGGGTCGAATGTGCAATGAGCGAATGCACAGTGAGATTCGCTCATTGCACATTGTGGGGCGGATTGCACTATAGTGGGGATCGGGAAATGGTTCCTTTCCCCATTGTAGTGCGATCTCGGAGTTAGAATAATAAAGTGGGGGGGTGCAGGGGCTTTACACTTTGTTTTTTTTTTTTGTTTGACATTAATGGTCGAAAAACAGTGAATCTGCTTTTCGATTTGCTGTTTTTTGAACATTAAGGACTGTCGATGTTTACACTTTCGTGGTTTCGAGTCGCTCATATGAGCACTCGAACCACTGTGATTTGAGGTTTTAAAGGTAAACCCATCAAAACACTGTTTCTGATCTTTGAAATAGTCATAATGCCACAATGATCTCCCAGCACAGAAACCTTATTTACATATTGAATGAGATGGATTATGACAGCAAGATAACCCATCAGTGTTCATGTGGTTATTGACAGGCCTGAGTCTGATTCTAAATTCTAAACTGAAAGGACTGTAGTGTCAACATCTATCTACATAACTTGGTGTTGGCATCAGCTGGCTGGCAGTTGTCAGAGTGAAGGTGCATCATAATAAGTAACATTTTAGAGACATTAGTACTCACTTAATAGCAATGTACTCTTGTTCAATGGCAAAGTATCTCATCTCAGCCCTTTTAACTTTTTGTAGAGGTGGCAGAGTAGGTGTTCCTTAGCAGCTCACTCCTGAGATAGCACAGCTCCTCACCCTACTTCAGATGCACCTGTGTATATAATAAAGGGTTTATCAAAGTCAGGGCAACTGAGATTGGTTATGAACATAAAATTGCTTTTGGTTGGTTAAAAGCTCCATGAGCTGCTATGGACCACCTTATCTGGATGGAGACCTTTTACAAGGTCTGTTGGAGGACAGGCTATGGTAGAAACTTTGGGTAGGAGCTTTATATAGTAACCTGATATGCCAAAAATGCTTGCACCTCTCAATTAGTACTGGGTATATGCCAATTATTGACCACTTCTATTTTATCTCTTTGGGGTCTAATTGCCTCTCTATCGATCACATATCCTACTTATATAGCTTCTGTCAGATAAGGTTTAATTTTGGCAGCATTAGTAGCAAGAACTGTCTGTCTTAAAGTGTCCAGCACAGCCAATACTTTGGCTAAATGTGACTCACAACACACTGAATGAAGGTAGACAAGTGAGTATCTAGCATGAGTTTCAGAACCTTGTCCATGTGACTTTTCAAAGTATCAGGAGCTCCATGAACTTCAAAGGGTAAAAAAGTTTAATGAAAAAGATCTTTAGTGGTGCAGAATTCAATCTTTTCTTTGGGGAACAGGGTGAGAGAAATCTGTCAGTAACCTTTGGTCAAATATACGATGGTCAAAAAACTTGTTTTGTCAAGTGAGTCTATGAGCCTTTTTACTCTGGACATTGGATATGGTTTTGTATTGGATATCTCAATCAGTTTCTTGAAATCATTATAAAATCTTATGAAGACATCCTGCTTAGGGGCCAATAAAATCAGACTGTTCCATTCACTTTGGGATTCATCAATAACTCCTACTCTGTGAATGTATCTTATTTCCTCACTTATTTTCTCTAATACTCCAGTATCCTATACTGCTTTAGGTTTACCGTCTCTTCTGCACAGTTTCAATTTCACTATGATCCAGAATTAAATCTCTTGTATCAGGTAGCTCAAAAAAACTCATTTCTTTGAAATCACTATTTAGGTTCTTGTTTCTGAGCTTTAGACAAAGCTTCATCCATGTAGCCAGCAGGGGTAGAAATCCCTGATACTATATTATTAGTGCCTATGTCAGCTCCCCATCTGACTACAGAAAATTCAGCTTCCCTCCACAGCTTTAACCCATTTATGCAATAAATAGATCTAGTCAGATTTTCTTTTATTAGTTTGTCTTTTTTGTAGTTCACTTTGTTCATTTTCTGTACCACATCAAATGATCCTTGGCATCTTGCTAAATCATTTATTTTAATTAGATAATCTTCTCTACATCTTGTGCCCTTTGTACATGTTCTTTAGGCTTACCATCTCTCCTGGCACGAGACCTGCTTGCAATTTTGAAAAAGTGTGTTTTTCACTTTTAAGTACATTTTTCTCTTCCTCCCAAGTCTCCTTTGTTATGTCCAGCAGGCCTCATGGATGTCTACCATGGAATAAAACAGATGGGGTTAATGCCGTTGAAGCATGGAGTACTTTTCTTACAGTAAAAGGAAAGCTATCAAATCAGCTATTCTCTCATCTATTAGCCAAATGAGAATGCCCATGTCACGCTCCAACATAAACCACTCTCCACCCCATCTCTTTCTACCCTGCACTGAAATCATTACCATTTACCAATTCTATTGCTTCATCTCAGCCTAAAACAGTCTCGCCCTACCAGGAACTGATTTTCTCTCTGCTATCTAATGTATTATACTTTCCATAATCCAATTTTCTTGTACTCTCTCCATACAAAATGGTCCACCTAACCTGCAAAGGGCTAGTAGCTACTTGTTTAATGTTTACTTACAAAGAGCTTATTTGACAAAAATGTCTTTTTCTGCAAATGTTCAATTTACCCAACCCCTAAAGGGCTAGTAACCTTCTGTTTAAATGTTAACTCACTAAAAGCTTATTACATAATGTATTATATTTTTGTACATTTTTAATTGTTCTGTACAAATCTTCGTTATTCTTTTGTCACATGTAATATCTAACTTGCAATATTTGGAGCTTTTCTTCCCGGGCCTCCACTGCAACCGGGCTCTTTATGGCCCAGTGGACTTCCTGGTCATCAAACTTAAATAAGTAAATAAATAAATAAGTAGGGAAGTAACCAATTATAATACTTTCCACCTTGTTCTATGACCTTCTATGGCCTTCTTTAGCATATACTTCAGAGTTTTATTAAAGTGCACAAAACCCATAAATGGTGGAGATTAGAGGTTGGGGTTGGCATAACAGTTAAGGTGTTTGCTTTACAAACACAAGCTACAAGGTTTGATTCTTATTTTGAGGAAATTTGCTGGGCTCAAAATGGCCCACAAGAGCAGCTAGCGTACTACTTGCCTGTGAACACAGATTTCTTAAAGGAAAACTCACTTAGAATTAAAAAAATATTTTCATTGTATCTTTGTTTACTGAGATATTTTAATGCCTCAAAATCACTCAAAGTGCTTCTTTTATAATTTAATGTTTCCCTCAAAATGGTGGATGATAGAGCCTACCTTGGTAATGTGATCTTATTTTCTTGCTTTCATTCCTTCTTCCCAGAAAACATTTCAAATCCTCTTTATATGAGTCATGGTAGACATAAGGAAGTGGTGATGTTTTCTCATGCTATTAAGATAGAATGGCAGGACTGTGAAGCACTGTCATTTAAACACATCTTCTGTAACAGAGCTACTTCTATGTTTCCCTGACTGGGCCTCATTCATGTGTCTGTCAGCTTGTTCTATGGTATAAACAGCTGTTAGCTACTTCCAGCAAAAGAAAACAAGTAAATAACAGGGCTTTGTAAAGGAGTCTTTTGTAGTTCTAAATGAATTAACAGACCTTCCCTCATACACTCATGCTGAGGTGTGAAAACTCTCGCTGCATTAAATGATCCTTGCTGTACATTTACAGGTGACAAGCTGCAGAACTCCAAACTAAGTCTGTCTGCTACTTCCCAGTGCCTTCAGTGGGAAGTTGTTTCTCTCTATCATGAATGATGCAGAATTAAAATGTGATTTACTAGTTCCTTAATTGTTTCTGTCATGTTCACCCCCCCCCTTTTTCTATTTCATATTTATTTATACTTTGGTAACCAGGAAAGTGAACTGGTCCCAGGACCCATCTCAGCCATGACTCAAGCTACATTGGCAAAGATAACAAGCAATAAATGCACACGCACACACACGCTCGCACGTGTGTATGTGTGTGTATATATATATATATATATATATATATATATATATATATATATATATATATATATATATATATATATGTGTATACAGAGAGAGAGAGATAGTTTACTTTCAAATAAATGAATGTCAAAATAAATTCTGGTCAAAAGAATGACTCACATGTGCAGTTTTGGCATATTGAAGAGGTCAGAATGTCAAAAAGATACTTTTGGTTGCAAAGTCGATCTTTGTCAACATCCGTAGAATGCATTTCAATGCTGCACATCATGTGACATAAAGTTTTTGCAGGGGGGAGCCCCCCTGCAACCCCAATGTGGGAGGCTGCACCCACCACACCCCCCGCAGATTATATATTCCAACTTCAAGATTGCATTACAGTGGGGAAAAGGGTAGAGCTCGCATCACTATTATGGGAAGGGATTATGGTCATACAAACATTACCTTAAGGCTATATTCTTCTAGATGGTCTGACAGAAGGCAGGTGATGTTGTGTAGTTCTCAACTTACAGACAATTAGGGTCCATTAAGAAACATGAGCAGAGCTACTGTGGGAGGATGAAGCCACACCATCAGGCCACTGGGATAAGATGATCACCTCTACAGCAAGGCAAATGTGAAATGGACATAGGCTGGGGTACAGTGTCTGTTATCTGCCATGATGATGGCATGTTCAAATGTCTCACCCTAATGGATCTGAAGGATCACTATATCAGGGCTGTCCACATCTCTAGGGATAGGTTGAGCCACTTTATGGGTTCTGCCTATGAGTCAGTTGGCAGTCTATGAAGCTGATATTTAATCAGTAAGCTTATTTATAATAACTAAGGAGTGAGATAGTGTCTAAGGCTTTTGACAGATTAGGTTAGGCAGTGTACACTGACTGACTGCAATCCAAGGCTTCAGTTAGTCTCGCAAAGAAGTTCCATCAGGTTCAGTAGACAGGACCTGACCTTCAAAAAGATGAATTATTTAAAAGCAAGGGATTGAGGAAAGGAAAATGTAAGAAATTCCAGACTGATGAATGTTCTCCTGTGTAGAAGCACCTTCATCTTTTGTGGATAGGCATTTTGTGCCTATAAATGGATTACCGCATCACTCTAGTAGGGGGTTTCGTCAAAGAACTTTTAATGATGATAATGAAGTTTTATCATACTGACAGATATTGAAAAAGAACTTGGAGACTTCAGAGACTGTTTGAAAAACTGTCATCAAAATATAAAGTATGACTGCAGCTACTGTTGGGATACTGTAATTTCCCTAGATTTAGCTGTTTCAAATATGGTGGTAAAACTAATACCTACCTACTGATCTCTTGATGGAATTTGCTGGAATCCGGCTGCACTAACTGGATTTTATTTACATATTGTCCATATTTCATCTGGGTTTGGATCTTGTGTGTCAACTGGATTTTGTTGTCATCTTTTCTTGTTTAATCTGAGTTTGCGAAAAAAACGAGCCAGCACTCCACTCCATGACACAGGCGAAAGTTATTTTATTTAAACTGAAAGACAGCAAAAAAACACATAACCGTACACCAACATGGTTGTACCGGTTTTGGCAAAGCCTTCAAAAGGTTTTTCACTTTCTACATCATGTTTGGTTGCTTATGAAGGCTTTGCCAAAACCGGTACAACCACGTTGGTGTATGGTTATGTGTTTTTTTGCTGTCTTTCAGTTTAAATAAAATAACTTTTGCCTGTGTCATGGAGTGGAGTGCTGGCTCATTTTTTCACTTTGGATGGGTTCTTCAGCCATGCACCAGCCGTTCATGCAGGAGGGTGTTCTTTTGTTTTAATCTGAGTTTGCACCAGGCAGCAGAAAAGTGACTTGGAGGTGACTGTTGCCAATTTTGGGTCTGGGGGTGGTTATGCCTCCCATTCTTGGTGAGAAATGGAATTATTTCACTCTTGACTTTCTAAATTGGGTACTTCTTTTCCTGATTTTTTTCCTAAATATTTAGCTGTTGTTCTCTTATTGCTGATTGGTGTTTTTCCTCTGTAGGTTAATGTTTACCTAGTATATAAGAAGTTTGGCTGTATAGGCTGTTTTATAGAACAGAGCTGCGATGTACCAATCTTTCTGGAGTGCTGTTCTAACTGGATTGTGTTTTTATATTACCTTCTGGGTTTGTTACTTCCTGTGCTAATGGATTTTGTTTTTATATTACCCTCTGGGTTTACTTCCTGTTCTAACTGGATTTGATTGTATATTAATCTTTGGGTTTCTTACTTACTGTTAAAACTGGATTTTATTTATATATTACCCTTTGGGAATGTACCTTTTGTGTTAAATGGATTTTGTTTAAATACATCACTTTGTGCTAACTGAAATTGCATATTGTACTTATTTTTGCTGGGTTTGAACCTTCTATCTTACCTGAATTTGTTTGTATAGTGCAGTTGTTTCTTTTGAAGTTGGACCTTCTGTGCTAGCTGAATCTGTTTGTATATTGCACCCATTTCTACCGGGTTTGGACCTTCTGTGCTAACTGAATTTGTTTGCACATTGCACTTGTTTCTCCTAGGTTTGGACTTTCTATACTGCCTGGATGTTTTTGTTTATTGCAATTGTTTCTCCTGGGTTTGAACCTTCTATGCTAACTGAATTTGTATATTAAACTTGTTTCTGCTGGTTTGGAGCTTTTGTACAAAATGAATTTGTATATTGCAATAATTTCTCCTGGGTTTGGACCTTCTGTGCAAAATGAAATTGTTTCTATATTGCACTTGTTCCTCGTGGGTTTGGACCTTCTGTGCTAACTAATTTGTTTGCATATTGCACTAATTTCTCCTGGGTTTGGACCTTATGGGCTAACTGAATTTGTTTGTATATTGCACTTGTTTCTCCTGGGTTTGGAGCTCCTCTGCTAACTGAATTTGTTTGTATATTGCACTTGTTTCTCCTGGGTTTGGAGCTCCCATGCTAACTGAATTTGTTTGTATATTGCACTTGTTTCTCCTGGGTTTGGAGCTCCCATGCTAACTGAATTTGTTTGTATATTGCACTTGTTTCTCCTGGGTTTGGAGCTCTTCTGCTAACTGAATTTGTTTGTATATTGCACTTGTTTCTCCTGGGTTTGGAGCTCCCATGCTAACTGAATTTGTTTGTATATTGCACTTGTTTCTCCTGGGTTTGGAGCTCTTCTGCTAACTGAATTTGTTTGCATATTGCACTTGTTTCTCCTGGGTTTGGAGCTCCTCTGCTAACTGAATTTGTTTGTATATTGCACTTGTTTCTCCTGGGTTTGGAGCACTTCTGCTAACTGAATTTGTTTGTATATTGCACTTGTTTCTCCTGGGTTTAGAGCTCCTCTGCTAACTGAATTTGTTTGTATATTGCACTCATTTCTCCTTTGGACTTGCTGCATGAAGCGGTGTAGCAGCAGCTCACAAAATTATAGTTTACTTCTAGCATAATAATAGCTAATTTCATGCTGTTGGTTTGCAGTTATCAAGTGAGAATAGTTTTCTGCACTTCTCACCATATTTCAAAGGTCCTTCAAGCTAAATCTGAATCTTGTGATCTTGTGCATTTGTGCAGGTCAGTAAGCAGCTTAACTCTGTTTTAAAACTACCTAACAATAAACTCATAGGTAAGTACTAGGCTAGCTGCCCTTGTGTGGCATTTTAAGCCTAGCCAATTTCCCTTTCAAAATGAGAATGAAACTGTGAGGAAAGCACCTTAATCATTATGCTAACCCCATTAGGCCCAATAGACCCAATAGGCCCACTTTGACGTATTGTTAAGAAATCATTAGCTAAATTGCCAATATCTTGTTTGAATATACTTCAGCCATGTAACACTACTCAACACATTTTAACTTGCACCTTTACCCACGACTGAAAATGAATCATCCTGACTCCATGCCTGCTTTCATAAAGACACCTGAGGATGTAGGCACATATGGTAATGTATTACTGGGTATCAGGTGTGACTGACACTTTAAATATTGTTCATTAGTGTGTGACTCCAGAGTTAGTGTTAGGAAGATTAAGGTTATGTTGTCTTGCACATTTCTCTTTTCCCTGAGGTTCTGTGACCTCAGACTTGGTATCTATAAATAGCAGGGGATGTTAGGATGCCATCCCACATTGGAGGGTGCAGGATGGCTTATCCCCTGTAAAAAAATATGTTTTTGGTGATATTCTAGTCTCAGCTCTGGCTCACAGTCAAGTGATTCCAAAGGACTGGGGTCAATGGTTTTTGAAATTATGACAGTTCTTCAGACTTTTATTAGGAAACCTTTTTTGCAGTCGCTGAGTCTATAGTTAGGCACACTGATGTTCTGCTCAGCAGACCATAGTAGGATAGGGCCATGGTCAGCTATTTCTCCTGTTCCAGGATTCAGGATGTGACCAGACCTCTTGGGCCCCTTCACCCCATGTATAAGTATGCTGTCATTGTCATCTAGGCCAGGGTGAAACAGCTTAGATACTCTAACTTGGTGAGATGCAGAGAGAGAAAGAGAGAGAGAGAGATCCACACGTGTCCACAGCAAATAAGCTACTTTTCTACAAAGAAGACACCACAATTTTAAACAAGAATAGTTGATAATAAAATGCTGACTTATTTACTTGTGTCATTTCAGGAGATCAAGTGTGTATCATCATGTGGTATAATGAAAGACAGGTTGGCCTGCTTGCCAGAGATAGCCTAAACCTGTCTCCTCAGGATTTCTACATATTGACTAATACCTTTTCTGCTCTATAATCTCTTTTTAAGACAAAGTGCATTGGTTAAACATTCTAACCAAGCAAACTATAATCCAACCTACATTATTGCAATTCTGCTCAGAGCTGGAATTCTAAACCATAAATTTCCTAATACCATTAAGTGTCCAGATGTTAGTGACAAGCTAACTGAGACACTATGACAAAGATTGTTTTCAGATTTATGGATGTCTGCACATTGTTAACTTCACTCCTCATAAAATCTTAGATTTCAAAGAAAGGCAAGATAAAGTCAGCAGCTTTGACCTTACACTGAATGTGAAAAAAAATGGGATAGTCAATTTGGGAAACAAGTCTTTCCCACTGAGTATCACATAGGTTCATAGGTTCATGGATAGGTACTAGGCTATCGGCCCAAGGGCCTATGTAAGCCTAGCCAACAAGGCTCCCTGGCTTACGCCACTAAAGAAAGTTATTTTCCTGTGCCACTGTTGAGCAGAGACACAGAAGTGATCCCTGGGGTGTATTTCCTATTTCCCATCCACTCATCAAGATTTTTCTTGAAGAGTGCTAATGAAGAACTTTGCTTGACATAGATGTGGGTAGCCTGTTCCAGAGTATGGGAAGTCTCTGGGACAGGAATCTATCCCTCCAGCATGTCCTGTTTATTGCGGTGACAAGGTTTAGGTCGCTAGAGTGTGTAGCTCGGAGGGATTGGGATTTCATTAGGTGTAGCATGTCCAACAGCTCTGGGTTTGACATAGCTTTATATGTTAGGCAGAGATCACCTCGGAGTAGGTGAGATGCTACAGAGAAAAGCTGGAGTTTTTTGAGGTGGTCAGTGTAGGGCATTTGTTTGAGGCCAGTAATCCTCTTTGTGAGGTACTTCTGTGGCCCTTCCAGCTGCTGCAGATGTCTTGTGAGGTACATTCCAAAAGGGGCGTTGTACTCTATAATGGATCTAATGAGTGTTGAGTAGAGGGAAACAATTACCTCTTTTTTCCTCAATGAGAACCCTTTTATGATGAGGTGTGCCATGTAGAAGGACTTCCTGACTACTGTGGCGATGTGACTATCAAAGGAGAGACTCCTGTCCACCTGGGTCCCAAGGTCTCTTATCACACATTCGGTATTAAGTAGATTGCTGCCTATGTGGCAGTTCATGGGTACAGAGTTTTACCAAAGGGGATGACACAGCACCTTTTGGCATTGAGCTTGAGGTCATGGCTCTGACACCAGGCATCTGTCTCACCGAGGCCCTTCTGTAGGATGTCCACATCATTTGGGGACTTGACTATGGCTCCTAGTTTGCAGTCATCTGCGAACTTCATTAGCCAGAGGCCTTCTGTGTTAGCTTGTACTTCAGAGAAGTAGATACCAAACAGGAGAGGTCCTAGGATGGAACCCTGTGGTACTCCACTTGTCACTGCTTTGAGGTCAGATTTGGAGTCTGCAACTTTTACAGTGTGGGTTCTGTCAGTGAGTCAGTTGGCAACCCATCTTGTGATGTAGGGATTTATACCTAGTTTAGTGAGTTTAGCTATAATCCCAGAATGGGGGATAGTGTCGAAAGCCTTGGTGAGGTCAAGATAGGCTGTGTGAACCACCATACCCTCATCTACGGCTTTGGTGACTGCCTCAAAGAAGTCGATCAGGTTCAGGAGGCATGATCTGCCTTTCACAAACCTGAACTGGGTGGGATCCAGAGTTTGGAGGTTATCAATGTCTTTGTTTATGAGTTCCATGATGATACATTCCATGGCCTTGCAGACCAGGCTCATCAGGCTAATAGGTCGATCGTTCCCGGGATCAGTGGTGGCTCCCCCTTTGTGGAGTGGGATAACTGTTGCTGTGCACCATTCAGTGGGCACAAAGCCTGATGCGAGGCTATTATTGAACATGGTGCTTAAGTGGGGAGCCAGTTCGTTCTGAAGTTCATGTAAAACGCAGCCTAGGATGTTGTCCTGTCCCATGGATGCTATGTTTTTGGCTTTAGAGAGTGCATCTTTTACCTGCGTAGTTGTGATTACAGGGACTCTGCATTCTTCCTGTATAGATATGGGCCCTATAGGGGGTGAGAGGGGAGTAAAGTTAGCACTGAAGCTATCTGCCAGGATGTTGGCAATATCAGTTGGTTCTGTAATTTTTGTGCCTTTGTGCTGTAACTCAGAGCAGATCTGGGTGCTGCCATCGAGATTCTTGACATAGCTATAGAATGCTTTGTGGTTGTCCTTGGAATTAGTGGTGATTTTGTTTTCGTAGCTAGCTTTGGAGGATCTTATAAGGGATCACAGCTTCTTACTGAGGCTGACCAGGGAGCTCCTCCACTCATGGGATTTTACTCTCTTTTGCAACAGTTTCTTCCTTCTGTTGTACAGTTTGTTTATGGCAGGGGACCACCAGATTGGCTCCTTTTTTTTGGAGGATAGCGTCTTGGTTCTGTTTGGGATAGCACGATCCATGCACTCGTGTAAGTGCTTATAGAGTGCATTTGTGTAGGATTCAGCAGTTGTAACTGTATTGTCCATCTGCATGGGTGTCATGAAGTTCACCACTTCTGTCTTAAGAAGCATGAAGTTGGCTTTGGAGAAATTTTTTACTGTGGTTTCCTTAATGGGGGGTGGGGGCGGGATGTGGATATCAAGGATGATTAGCTTATGGTTGGATCGGACCAACGAGGAGTTGACTTCAGGTGTGGAACATCGGTCACTCATGTTGGTAATGACTAGATCTAGGATATTGTTTCCCTGGTGGGGGGGTGGATAAGTTGATCCAGGGCATTGCAGTTTATGAATTCTAGAAAGCGTTGAGCTAAGGAGTTGGTACACGAGTAGTTTTCCCAGTAAATGGCGGGGTAGTTGAAGTTGCCCATTATTAGGGTGTTTGGTTGAACCCTAATATTTTCCAGTACATCAAGAAAAGAGGAGTGGGAATCCTGGGGCATGGTGGGGGATCTGTAACAAGCTATAATTTGGATTGCAGTTTTGCCCAGAGTTAGTTGCACTTGGATAACCTCGGATGCATTGTGCTGAGCAACTAGCCTGGAGGTGTGGATATCCTTAATGAATATGGACACACCTCTGCCTTTGATGTTTCGGTCTAGGTTATATGGCCAAAAAGTGTGGTATGAGTTATAGCCTGGTAGTGCAGGGGTGCTCTCTGGAGCCTTGAACCAGGTCTCAGTCACTGCACAGATATTGATGTTCTCCATTTTAAGGAGTGCCTCGAGTGAGTGCATTTTGAGATTTAGACTTCTAGCATTGAGTAGCATTACCCTCAGTTTTTGCTTGCCTGTTCCTGTTATGATGGTGAATTTGTTATTTGAACCTTGCCTAAAAAAGGCACTATAGGGGCAGCAAGAGCCTTAGCCAGTATCCGGAATCCCAGGGGCGACAGGTGCAGGCCATCTGTGGCAAAGCATCGTGGTCTGTTGACCATGTCATCCCAAGCAGACAGATACTGGATCCCCTTAAAATGACACCAGAAGCTTAGCCAATTGTTGAAGTTAATCAATTTGTCCTTGTACTGCGGTATCATTCTGGGCAATGGCAAAATGCTACTCAGGGCTAGGGTCATACCTGCCTGGGCTACAAGATCGGAGAGCTCTTCCATGTTTCTTCTCATGAAATCCAGGGGGGTATGTCTCAGGTCATTCACACCAACATGGACAATGACAGAGTCATATTTGTACTTGTTGTGGAGTGACCTGAGTGTGTGGGTTATGTGGCGGATCCTGGCACCCGACAGGCAGCTGACAGTAACCTTCTCCTTGTTTAGCCTGGTGAGTGGGACATCAGTGTGCCTGGCTATAGAGTCACCTATGACTAGTGTGTTGGGAATGTTGTTTTGCCTTATTGGCTGTGGTTGAGTGGCACACTGAGTCTGTGGGCTATGTGTCATTTGGGTTGTGTTGGGGGATGGAGGTTGCTTGCATTTCTGCTTTGGAGGTCTCTGTTGCTTAGACAGATTATCATTGAGAGCCTCCGCAAATGTTTTTGTGTTACTATGTGTGGATTTTGGTGGTGTTGATTTAGTGAGACTATGTGATGAGTGTGGTGTGGTGCAAATGTTTACCTTCTCGTCATGACTGTCAAGTTTAATCTTGGTTGGAGAGAGCTTTATCTCCAGTTTGTCTAGATAAGTTCATCTCTCACAGGTTGTAGTGTTGGGTGGTAGGAGGAGAGGGTTGTCTGTGTACATGATGCAATTTCTACATTGCCTCAAGATGCCCAGATTCATCAGACAGTCATGAGAGAACACTGGGAGCTGACACTTGGACATGCCTGAATAACAAAATATTTTCCTCTAGATAAGTGAGGAAAGTGAGTACAAGAGCTGTTTTTCTCTAAACAAGTGAGAAAAGTAAGTACAAAAACTGTTTTCCTCTAGGTAATGAGGAAGATTGAGTGATATAGTAATTAGTAATTTATTTAGTGCTTACAAGTTCTGAACAAGTGCTGAGTACAAAAAAGCAAATTTAAGTGCTAAAACTAAGAATCTGTATCTGCACTAGAGTTACAGGACAGAAACAAGTGCAAATGCAGGCTTTCAAATCAGAAAGTTGAGAGAGATAGAAGAGATTGCCCAAACAGCGAATAACTACAATTTCTGGGCCAGAACCACTCCTTATGTGTAGACAGGTTACCTAGTGCTTACCACTCCCACTGATAAGCTAAAGGGCTTCCCTCCAACACAGAAAGGCTTAGGGGGCTCGAACACTAGTTATAGGAAAGGTAGGAAACATGCTTACAGTTTTTTTTTCTTTTTTTTTTTTTTTACAGAAAAGTAGCAAAAACAGTAGTAAAAACAATTCACATGCAGTGCAAGCTAGCACACTTGAGTATGTAGCAATATTAGACCAAACACAGTTTAAAAAATGCAATTAAATTAAAAAGGACTAAAAGCAAGTTCAGAAAGTGTTTATTAGGTAGAATGTGGTAAAGAGATGGGACTGAGGGAGTGTCCCAGATCAAATCTACAGTGGGACAGGCAACTGCAAAAGCCACCAAATTTAAACTACAAACCAAAAATAGGGAGGGAGGTTGGGTGGGACAAAACAGTTTCAACAGATATCTAAGCAACAACTAATAGTACAAACTTTAAAACCAAAAAAATATACTCAGCTCTGTATATTTGCAGATAGTCTGGAAGGCAGTCTCTCAGAACACAGGTTCCAGCAATTAAATGCAGGCTGTTACTAACAGGTCAAATTAAGTGATCCTTGAGTTAGATAACACACAAACTAGCTTAAGGTCAATATAGTCATTAAAGATCTAGGCACTTTCTTCAACAATGAACTGTCTCTTGGTCATCGAGTATCAGTTACAATAAAGAAACTTTTTATTTTTTCACAGACCAATTTTTTGACAAAGACATATCATCAACAATTCATAGAAAATTTAGATCCTTCCATATTCCTCACTTAGTAGGCTGATTGTTGAATGTAACACTCTGACTGGTATGTAACTTATAAAACATACAGCCCAGCTCAAAATACCACAATGCTTTCTAATTAAGAGACAGAAGTTACACTGTCTTAACTATCCAGATAGTATTTCATTTTTTTCAGTCTCATACAAACTGCTACATGGAGATCTCTGTCTGACCTTTCTGGCTGTGAAAAACCTTTTGAGATCTTTTCCACTTCAGAAACAATGGTAGTGTTATCAGCTTATATTGTATCATAAATAATACTTCTCAGAGGGAAAGGTTCATTGTCCAAAGGATTCCCAACCAGTGGAACTAATTGCTCTTGCATATTAAAGTTTGTAACATCTTAGCCTCTTTCAGGTTAAGACTTAATTAATGGAGGGGTTAACATAAGTTTACTCCAGGGATTAGTGGGATGACCCTTATTAATTAGGGAGGTGAACCTACCAATGATACTTTCTGGGGTGTATTGTTAGTACTAACCAATGCACTTATGAATCTATACAGCATGTCAGATGACTGAAATACTCTTCTGCAGCTACTTCATGTTATCTTTCATAAATGATTAAAACACTTACTTATTTACACATTTAAAAATAGCCAAGAAGTAATTCACCAGACTATTTATTTATGCTAGTCAGGAACCATTTCATTTTGATTCTGAATGATGATGTGGGGTGCAGCATTGCAGAGAGCTAACTGAGATGTTACATTTTTAAGTAATGTACAAAAGTTAAAGCTGAAAGATCTAGATTTATAACTGATTTTTACATGTCATGAGTGGAAAATGAAGACTGTTTTAAAAGATCACTAAGCAGGTTCTATTACCTAGAAAAATAATTTGTCTACAATAACATTCACATTATTGAACACTCACTTAGTTTGTTACTGGTATGTATTCTTGGGTGACCATTTGAAATGTCTGGACCTGCAAGAGCAAGTCCTGAAACATGGAGAATGAATGGCAGAAAGAATAGACTTACAAATATTAAGTCTGATATGCCATTTCTCAGACTATTCCCTTTTCTCCAAGGTATGGTGATCTCAGAGCTGGTATATATAAGTATGGAGGTTGTGGGGGGGTGAAGGGGCATGTCACCTCTGCAAAAAGAAGTTTTAAGGAGAAGAGCAATTTTTAAGATTTGCTCTTCTCTGGGTTTTCGGTCTTTTTTTGCTATTTGGCACTCAGCATTTTGAATGTCGACATTTCAATAGGGAGCCATATTCTTTCTGGATATTACACAGCACGGCATCAGCAAACTGATTTTATATAGCTAGCAATCACATAACTAGGCCAGTATTCATAGTCTGGACTTCGCAAATGCCCGATGATTATCTATGAATGCATGGATATGCTATTAAGATTAGCAAAATTCATTTGCGATGAATATGAAAAAGTGAAATCTTTTTTGAAAACAGACCCACTTCTTACAAAAGAGGAAGTTACATAAAGTTCTACATTATGAAGTTGCAAATTGCATCCAAAAGTGTGAGAGTTGGTATAATTGTTTTATAGCAGGTGACCATGCCTAAGCACAATCATGCTTAAAAAATGTAAGAATAGCTGAAGACTATGCAGAGCTTAAAAGGGATTTTTTTTAAAAGAAAACTGTTTGTAATATTTTATACAGGGGTATCCTTTTGTGGATGCCATAAAGGTTTCATTAAAGAATAGAAAGTGAGAGTTAGGAAAGATTAAAAAAGGGGAAACAAACAAATAGGGGAACACACAAGGGAAACATCAAGAGGGTTTGTGCTGGAGGAGGTGGGAGAGGGGGATAGACCTCCTTATTTTTTAATTTTTATATATAAGAGGGTTGTGTGGGTGGGAAATAGGTAAAAGGGTGTAGGAGAAAGGATAAAGGAAGAAAGGCTGAGGAAGTACCAGCTGGAATCCTAGTCCACAGAGCCTCAAACGAGTCCACTTCCATATGGTGTTGCAGTGGAAAACCCAGATGTTGAGGGGGTAGAGGCATGTGTTAGTGCAGTGGTACCAACTGGGAAGCATCTCTTCTACACCATGAAGAGTGACTTCGACTGGCTGAATTCTCTTGTTCACTACCTCCGCCAGTATGTCCTCTACCAACATCTGAAGCCCTATTTTTGTGAGGCTTGCCAGGCTGCCCCATGCTGAGGTGCCTGCAGGACTGGTAACTCCATCCCGACGGTGCAATGATGTCCTCAGATGGGCAGAGGGTGATTTGTTCCTAGCCTGAGAGGTTCATGCTCAGTCTGCCCTTAAGGAATTTGAACCTGTAAAAAATGGAAAATACATGGAAAGAAACAAAACAATAAAGGAGAAAGAAATGCACAATGAAAATAAGAAAACATGAAAAAAAAAGTGGCGGGGTGAGACAAAACAGAAAAAGCATAATAAAGCTACACAATAATGTTTACATGCCATTTCATACACTGTTGAAATATTGCAGTAAAATCTTTATTGTAGTAAAACTTGTGTACAAGAAGTGTTTATGCATACAACGGGAGCAGTGGTGCTGGAAGTGCTTTTGTACTTGGGAAGAATGATATGAGTAGTGCTTATATAGACTTCAGATTAATTCACACGGCAAGTGCTTGTGACTTCTTTAACAGGGGTGTATATCTCTCAAATTATGTGCATACAATACATTCAATAAGTATAAAAATAACCTTTGTAATTATTAGAAGTAATCAGGTTACAAGCAGTAACATTAGCTTTTAAGTGTAATGGTTTCAGATGCATTCACAAATCATGGAAGTTTGCATTTCCTTTTCTGTACAAATATGTATGATTTGACAGGGAGTGCTGAAGTAAAATCAACCTTTGTCAGTAAAGTTTGTGCTGCTCATTCATTTGGCACAGCAGCCCCAAGCCTCCTCTCCAACCTCTTCACTAACTAGGGTGTGTGTCTCCGACTTCAGCCATGTTTGACATGAAGTTAGAAAAATTTTTGAACAGACAATTGTGTTAAGCACCTGTTTTAGATATATTTCTATGGCCTACACAAAACTGGCTGCATGTAATGTAACTACTAAGTCATTTTATGCAATAGAAATTAATTTTAATTGTTTAATTGTAATTTTAATTTCATTATGTATAAATCCATTAACAAACACTTCTTCCTGTAACCCAGTACATGATTTACAGAGCTACAGGTACAGATTATTATTTTTACAAACTTATGTCACATTTGTATATATTATTAGAATCTGTTAACACATTACTTATATGCATCTGTTTTAAAAATATGCACGTATTATTACAAACATGCTTATGATTTCCTCTGCATTTCATAATATTTATTTATTTTTATTTATTTTATAGGTTCATAGGTTCATAGGTTCATACTAGGCTATCTGCCCGAGGGCATTTACAAGCCTAGCCCATCGTTTTGTGGTTTACGCCACCCCTTTAGTATGGGGAACTATACCCATTATTTTGCTGTGCCTCTGTCGAGCAGTGACACTGAGGTAATCCCTGGGGTATATCTGCGATCTCCCATCCATTGGTCAAGATTTCTCTTGAACAAGGCCAGCGAGGTGCTCTGCCTCACATGTACCGGGATTTTGTTCCACAGCATAGGGCGTCTTTGGGTGATGAATCTATCCCTCCAGCATGTCCTATTGATAGCTGTGTCGAGGTTTAAGTCTCCCGCCCTTGTGGCTCTGATGGATCTAGATTTTTTGAGGTGAAGCATATTCATCAAATCTGGGTTTGACATGGCCTTGTATGTTAGGCAAAGGTCACCTCTGAGCAAGCGGTAAGCGACTGAATAGAGCTGGAGTTCTTTCAGTCGGACAGCATAGGACAGATTTTTGAGACCCTTTATCCTTTTGGTGAGGAACTTTTGTGGCCTCTCCAGCTGCTGCAAGTGTCGGGTCAGATACATTCCGAATGGGGCATTGTACTCAATCATTGGTCTGATGAGTGATGAGTAAAGGGAGACTATGACTTCCCTTGATCTAGATGAGAATCCCTTCATGATAAGGTGGGCAATGTAGAAAGTCTTCCTAACTACTTTAGCTACATGGGTGTCGAATGACAGACTACTATCAACCTGGGTCCCCAGGTCCCTGATAACTTCTTCTGTGCTCAGTGGATTGCCACCTATTTGGTAGCTAGGGGTAACCTTGTTTTTCCCGAAGGGTATGACTATGCATTTTTTGGCATTTAACTTTAGGCCGTGGCTCTGGCACCAGTTATCTGTTTCTGTGAGACCCTTCTGAAGGATATCTGTGTCAGATGTGTTTTCTACTATGGCCCAGTTTGCAGTCATCTGCAAACTTTGTCAGCCATAACCCTCCTGTGTTTGCTTGTACTTCAGAAAAGTAGATGCCAAACAAGAGTGGGCCCAGGACTGAGCCCTGTGGGACACCACTTGTGACAGGCTTTGAGTCTGACATGGCGCCAGCAACTCTGACCCTGTGGATTCTGTCACTCAGCCAGTTTGCAACCCATCTTGTGATGTATGGGTTAACATTTAAGCTGATGAGTTTTTCAATGATACCCGAGTGGTGTATTGTATCGAAGGCCTTAGCCAGATCGAGGTAGGCTGTATGGACTGCCTTTCCCTCATCAATGGCTTTGGTGACTGTTTCGAAAAAGTCAACCAAGTTTAAAAGGCATGATCTGCCTTTGACAAAGCCAAACTGGGTTGGATCCAAAGTCTGCAAATTCCCTATGTCTTTATTTATGAGGTCCATTATGATCCTCTCCATGGCTTTGCAGATAAGGCTTGTCAAGCTAATGGGCGGTAATTTCCAGGGTCGGTGGAGGCACCGCCTTTGTGAAGTGGGACCACAGTTGCAGTGCGCCACTCCTGGAGTGCGTATCCAGAGGTAAGACTTTGATTAAACAGCTGTCCTAGCTGTGGGTTTAATTCCTCATTGAGTTCGTGGAGCACACAGCCGGGGACACCATCAGGTCCCATGGATGCTGTGTTTTGCTTTGGAGAGAGCAGTTCTCACTTGGGCGCTGGAGATGTTTGGGGGGCTGCAATCGTTTGGTATAGATATCTCACCTTTTGGGGGGGAGGGGGGGGAGAAGTTTGCACTGAACCTGTCAGCCAGTATGTTGGCAATGTCTGTAGGATTAGTAATCTTCACATCATTTTGAACTAGTTCTGAGCATATCTGGGAGTTTCCTCCTAGGTTTCTAACATAGCTAAAGAAGGCCTTATGATTGTCTTTTGAGTCTTTAGCTATTTTTCTCTCGAAATTTGCTTTGGATGATTTTATGAGAGCTCTTAGTTTTTTACTTATAGTGATCAAGGGTGTCTTACCTTTTAAGGATTTTGCTCTATCTTGTAGTAGCTTCCTCCTTTTGTTGTAGAGTTTGTTTATGGCTGGGGTCCACCAGACTGGACGCTTGCCTTTGGTACAAAGAGTCTTTGTTTTGCTTGGGATTGCCTTATCCATGCAGTCCTGCAGGTGCTGGTAGAAGGCATTTGTAAGTGATTCAGCGGCTTGAGTACTGTTTTCCATGGCTCGGGGCCTTAAAGGAGACCACACTAGTCTTTAGAAGTGTGAAGTCGGCTTTGAGAAGTTCTTTACTGTGGTCTTTTTATTTCAGGTGGGGTGGGATGAGGACCTCCAGCGAGATTAGTTTGTGATCTGATCTCACCAGTGAGGGGTATACTTCTGGTGTTGAACATTGTGCTCCCATGTTCGTGATGATGAGATCAAGTATGTTATCTCCTCTTGTGGGGATGGTGACTAGTTGTTCCATGGCATTTGAGTTTATGAATTCCAGGAACTTTTGGGCTAGGGTGTTTGGGCTTGAGTAGTGTTCCCAGTCTATATTAGGGTAATTGAAGTCACCTAGTATGATGGTGTTTGGTGATACATTTATCCCCTCTAGTGTTTTCAGGAAGGCCATGTGAGGTTCCTGAGTTTGTGAGGGTGGCCTGTAACATGCTACAATTTGCAGAGCAGTCTTGCCTATGGTTAATTGCACCTGGATGGTCTCCGATGCATCGTGCGTTGCCACCAGTCTTGAGGTGTGGGTGTCCTTGATGAATATGGATACCCTCCCTCCTTTCTTGGTATTGTCCGGATTTAGGGGCCGGAACTCATGATATGAGGTAAAACCTGATAGCGCTGGGGTGCTCTCAGGAGCCTTGAACCAGGTTTCTGTCACAGCACAGACATCGATGTTCTCCATACTGAGAAGGGCCTCGAGTGCGTGCATTTTGAGATTTAGACTTCTGGCATTGAGCAGCATTACCCTTAGTTTTTTTCCTTTTTTGTGTTCTAGGGTGGTAGGTTTAGAATTTGAGCCTTGCCTAAAAAGGCACTATGGGGTGGCAAGAGCCTTTGCCAATATCCGGAATCCCAGGGGTGACAGGTGCAAGCCGTCCCTTGCGAAGCAGCGTGGCTTGTCCAGCATGTCATCCCAGGCAGACAGATACTGGATCCCCTTTGAATGACACCAGTGTTTAAGCCAATTGTTAAAGCTGATCATCTTATCTCTGTATTGTGGCATCATTCTTGGTGAAGGTAGGATACTGTTCAAGGTCAGGGTCATACCTGCCTGGGCTACATAATCAGAGAGCTCCTCAATGTCTCTTTTCATGTAGTCCAAGGAGGTACGTCTCAGGTCGTTTACACCAGCGTGAACAATGACTGAGTCATATTTGTACCTGCTGTTGAGAGACCTGAGTGCTTGCGTTATGTGGCGGATTCTAGCGCCCGACAGGCAGCTTACTGTGACCTTCTCCTTACTCAGTCTGGTGAGCGGGACGCCAGTGTGTCTGACTATGGAGTCACCAATGACTAGTGTGTCTGGCATTGTGTTTGGCCTTAAGGGCTGTGACTGTTTGACACTCTGACTGTGAGGTCTATGTGTTGCAGGTGTTGTGTTCTGAGGTGGTGGTTGTTTGGGTGTCTGCTTTGGTGGCCTCTGCTGTTTTGGTAGATTTTTGATCAGAGCCTCCGAGTATGTCTTTGTGTGTTTATGTGTATGATTTGAGGTTGTAATGGTAGTATGTGAGACTGGGTCTATAGTGTGTGTGGTAACCTTCTCCTCCTGACTGGTCTTGCCAGTCCTATGTTGAGAGAGCTCAGCCTCCAGTTTGGCCGTATAGTTGCATCTCTCGCATGTATTTGTGTTTTGTGGGAGGAGGAGAGGGTTGTCTGTGTACATGAGGCAATTGTAACATTGCCTCAATATTTCCAGGTTCACCAGCTGAGCAGGAGAGGACACTAGCAACTGATCCCTCGACATGCTAGAAGGATAGACAAAAAACTTTAAAAAAAGATTCCGGGGGACGTGGGTGACCGAGAAATGGGGGTTGCCTTTTTGGGGTACTATCTATGACAAGAGTGCCGTATCAAGGTAATAAGTACTGTAGGAGCAAGTGCTAGGTTTAACAGATAGAGAATAGTCGACTTGGAGTCAAGTAGAGATGATCTTTTTAGTTATAGGATACGCTAATTTGATCAGTAGTATAGTTCGAGGAAGGTAGTTTTAAGGGAAAATTTGAAGAGTGGACTTTAGGTAGCCCGAATAGTTTAAACCTGCTTAACCGGCGCTGCCCTAGTGTGCAACAGTGGCAATATTTTATTTTACATTTGTTGACCGGGCTAGTCTAACTGGATTTGAGTCCATTTTCAGTAGAGGCCCGAGGAGAAAAGCTCCAAGCATAAATAGTAAAACACAAGTTAAGAATATATAACAATATATAACTAGGCCATGTAAGAAAAAAAAAAAAAACAGTACAGTGGTAGCATTGGTTAAAAGCAAATATATAGTAATGTAATTATAGAATATAGACATTATGCTAAAAGTTTATTTTTAGGTAAAGAATGGCAGCTGTACTAAACACAAAGTGGGTATGAGCACAACAGAGTAAAGTCCTTATAATTTTTCCTCTTACTATGAAAAAAAAAAAGCATGATTAGGAGGCCTAGGTTAGAGGCCTAAGATAGAGGGGTGGGGAAAAGGGTATGAGTAGGAGGGGAAATAGATTTTAGTCTGGGTTAGCACAGGGACAAAGCCACTGAGTTTTAAGATGTTTTTTAATATGTTTTTTGAATAGAGAAGTAGAAGGTAGGTTAGATAGTTCAGGAGGGAGCTGATTCCAGTTTTTGCCTGAAGTGTTTGTGAAAAGTGAGTCACCAGCTTTATTATTAGATTTAATCAAGGAGACCAGGAGTTTATTAGCAAAACGTAGAGTAGCTAGATTTTTGTATGGTGAAATCAGATTAGTGAGGATAGGGGTATTATTGGGGTGATGTAGGATCTTTTGAGTGATAAGTAACTGCTGATAGAGTATGTGGTTCTTCTAGCCATCCTAGTTGTTTGAGGTTAAGACAGTGGTGAGTTTTAAAGGGTGTACATGTAATGAATCTAGCTATGCTATTATAACAGGTAGAAAGTTTGGAAATGTTATTCTTAGATAGGTTAGTATATATAGCAGAGGCATAGAAAAGAGTAGAAATGAGGTGGGTCTGGGCAATAGTTTTTCAGGCTATGGGGGTAAGGAAGGGTTTGATTCTATAGAGAGTACCAAGTTTTTTGTTAACAGATTTTATGGTGGCGTTGATATGGTGATCATAGTTAAGACGATTGTCAATTGTAACCCCTAGTAGGCGGGTGGTAGTATCTGGGGTAATGTTAGTAGCATTGTTAGAGGTAATAGAGAAGAATGGTGTGGAAGATTTTTGAGTTGGGGTAAAAAGCAGTAATTTTGTTTTTTTGGGATTAAGGAGGAGGCAATGTTTCATAAACCAGTTTTCAACATTTTGGAACGCAGTTTGGGTGAGGGACTGGAGGGTGGCTATGTTCTTAGCAGTACAGATTAAGGTTGAGTCATCTGCATATTGAATGCAGGTGGCTTGAGGTATGTCCATGTGGAGGTTGTTAATAAATAAGGAGAAAAGAAGGGGACCTAAGATAGAGCCTTGTGGGACTCCAATATTTACTGGGAGTAATGAAGACAGATTGTTATCCCAAAGTACTGCTTGTTTTCTGTTTTGAAGATAACACCTAAACCATTGTAATGCTAGTGGATCAAGAGAATGGTATTTTAGTTTGTCTAGAAGTAAGTTATGGTTAACCATATCAAAGGCTTTTGACAGGTCAATAAATAGTGCAGAGGAAAAGGAGTTATTGTTACGATTTTTATTTATAGAGTCAGTGAAGGATAAAAGGGCTGTGAAATGGTCTAAAGCCATGTTGGCAGTTGGCTAGTTGGTTATTTTGTAGAAGGTGGTTGAGTAGTTGTTTATGAATACATTTTTTCCGTTATTTTAGCTAATGGGGAGAGTAAGGCAATAGGGCCAAAGTTTGAAAGCTCTATAGAAGATCCACCTTTGTGTAGTGGGATAATGTGAGATACTTTCCAAATGGTAGGGATTTTGCCTTCAGAGATAGTTCTGTTAATGAGTATGGATATGGGGTAAAGAATAGCTTTTGCAGCAATTTGTAGGTATTCAGATGGGAGTCGGTCTGCAGATGGGGTGCAGGGTTTAAGTTTTTTAAGCAGTTTAAGAATAAAAGATGTAGGAATAGGTTGCATATGAAAGGTAGGAGATGTTGTCTTGGTGGTGTGTGGTGGGGAAGCAGTAGGTGGGGGTACAGAATTGGCTAGGGTTTGAATGGCATTACAAGTAATATTTTTAGGTTCCCAAAGCTTTATTTGAAAATATGAACTACAGCTAAACTATTTTTGTATTTAATAATTAAATTAAGAAACCAATTATTTTTTTTTACTTACTACAGAATGCTGACCTTCTTACCACTATCTGGTCTACTCACTCGACCAGCTGGTCAGTGCTATTCTTCAGCAAATCATCGTAATGGCATTGACACTGTTGGCTGGAGAGGGTTATACCAGTCAGGGTTGATAAGTGTTCACCCATGTTCTGCCAAATATTGATTTTTTTCACATATTGTATCTTGTGCATGCCTCAGTCTTATCCTGATATGAATCATTGAGAAGGTAGAGCATTATTATTTATTTATTTTACATTTGTTTACCGGGAGTGTCCACTGGGCCGGAGTGAGCCCATTTTCAGTGGAGGCCTGGGGAGAAAAGCTCCAAATAGACATTTGTAAACAAACAGATTTTTTTTTTACAAGTTCAGACATATAGTTAGGTTATAGATTGAAGTTACAAATCAGGAGGAAAAAAACAAAATACTGGCTAAAACAAGTTAAAAATGCAAGGCATGTGCATTTTCAAAGTTTTAGCAGTCATGACATAAATAATTTTTGTGGGCTATTGAGAACATTTTTTTTACAAACAGTTCAGACATACAGTTAGGTTACAGACTGAAGTTACAAATCAGGAGGAAAAAAAAACAAATACTGGCTAAAACAAGTTAAAAATGCAAGGCATGTGCATTTTCAAAGTTTTAGCAGTCATGACAGTATATGAATATGGTCTCCTTATCAGACCAGCTAGGAGTCTGGCCTTTTGCCTTCTTAGGAGTTGCCATCTTTCGGAATGTCAGAACCAGAATGAGAAAAGTATGGTAAAGGATGTATTAATCAGGGTTAGAACCACTCCCTGTAGGGTGTGACATCACCTTAACCGAACTGTTTTTACTAGCATGATCATTACAACAGCTATTTGATAGTATTATCAAGTTTGGTTTAACCAAAATTGCTTTCTCACATTTGTTTTCTTAAAGGAAACTGGTTACTTTTCCCTTCTGTGTTTGATTAAAATGGAAATATATGATTAATAATTTTAATTGACAATGATTATTGTCAAAGGTTATTTTTTGTACCTTAACACCAGTATGTGTCATGTAGTACAGCAGAAATTTTTTTTTCCTTTTTTGGGTGGAAGGGTGGGGGGAATAAATGTAATTATGTGTGTTACTTTTAAGTTTTAGGAAGTTATGATTTGTTTGAGGTGCTAGGGTGTGACACACACTGTTAGATGGACAAGGATTGCACTTCAGATTGTTGCAAACGTGACATTCTGATGACTCCATTTTGCTTTTTAACTACATTCTGATTTTGGCTAGTCTAGGGCCATGCTCACATTCATATGGCAAGCTTGGGATAGCTGCAGAGTGCTGTGGACTGCAGAACCATATGCAGTGTGTTTATGTCAATCTAAAGTGCATTCATGTTACTATGACCTCTCATTCATGATCAGCGAAAAGCCAAAATTTGTCAATACATCCTGGAACACATTTACATACTAACTATTATGATTCATAGAGATGAATGTAAATTAGTCTAATTTGCATGTAACATACATAAATGGTCCTGAATTTTTGCCAGAAAGTTGATCATAGCCATATTAATTTACCTATAGCTGAGATAGGTGACAAATGCTTTAGGATACCACAGACGTATTACAGTAAGGAAACATTTTTAAAAATATTATAATTTAATAAGAAACACTCAAAAATATTATTTCATTATTGAATTAAGGGTCATTTGTAATGAACCTACATGTATGATGTGCATGTTATGATAGCATTGACCGATTGCTAGATTTGTACAATTTTAAAGTTGGGGATTTCATGACAGCAGCAGTGGAAAAGATTACTGATGAAATAAATAATCATTACTATGGTATAATTTACTGATTGTGCATACATGGGTATAAATGTTGTAATTTACAACAGACGTTATGCTGTACTATGGGTATCTGTGATGAATCTGATGTTTTTGGAATGACAGTGAGGAACAAAAAATGGCAGTATTATTAGTACATGATAATGCCAGAGGGTAGGGCATGGATACTTTTTTTGTGACAAAAGTGATTGCAATCATGACCTGAATGAACTGTAGGTAACATGTTGCAATTTTACATGGTTATATTGCGATTTCTATTATGGACTTATATGATTTGAAGTAACAATTTTATTTAGGGTGGATGGCAGGAAGACTTGGCCAGTGACTAGTGCATTGTCATGTTATGCACAATGCAGCATGCAGTAAACATCCTGCACACAGTAGCTGAGGTCATACTGAAAGGCACCCCCAGACCTGTTTATAACAATATGGGTCTGGGACAGGAATGTGTTATACATGTCCTTTGCAGCTCCATTTGGATTTCTCGCTGTTGTCATGAGCCATGGCTCCAGTGCATATCCAACATCATCAAATAATAAAAAAGAGAGAAAAAAAAGTGTGGAGACAAGACAAACAACCAAAAAAAAATAGTTTTCAGCAATATATTTTAATGTGAATAACTACTTAAATTCAATATAAAAAATATGTTTCTGGTTACCAACAAGATGAACCCTGGTCATTCTATCATGCAGGAGAAGGTGGTAGTGTGAGCTATTGTGCCAGATATGAGAATCATCTGCACTGCCAGGATGCAGGGCAGAGATATGGGTGATGCACCCCCATGCATCACATACTACCTGGCAATTGATGGAATGGTAGACCTTTCTTATAGTGGAACTACTCCCCCTGTAGACCAGGAGGGGCCCTAATTGTAACAGAGGTGCACTCTATTGTGCTGAGTATTTCAGGGAAATGTCCCAGCCCATAAATGGCCTCCACAGTCCTGGCTTGGTCCTGAATTGACACTGAGAAATTGATACTGATCCACATGTGCTAAGAGTACATCCAGGAACAGCTGCAGCATCCTCGAGGCAAAAGCCTGTGAGAATCCCAATGTGTCCCCAGTCTGTCTCTGGAAGGTCACCATAGCAAGTATAGTGAGGGCTATACATACCTTTGAGTCCACATGGATAAGAAATCAATACTTTCCTCCAGTGCCCCAAACATACCTACTAATACCCTTATAATGTCCCTGTCCACTCTGAACCTATAAAGGATTTCATGATTATCAAAGTTATAATGAGCAGTCCACTGCTTATATTTTAGCCTTCTTGGCCAGTGAACACCACTAGGTGCAAGCAGTTCTGGCCCAACCAAGACAAGCAATTCAGACCAAGAAATAGCAAAGCTCAATGCAAATGACAGCATTTTTGCCGACTGCAACTCTGATAGATTTGGTGAGGATTTTCTTTATATACAGTAGTGTATCTGTAACCAACACAGAAATGGGGGAAAATCTGACTACGAATCACAAATGGTGTAAAACATACTTCATTAGCATATGAAGATTTAATACAGTCCTGATTCACATGTCATTATTTGCACATTTGCATAAGCACATTAGAGGCCATCAAACATTTGTATAAACGGTCTCTATGAGTTGCAGCTCAGCTACTCTTGTTTATTTATTTATTTGAAATGTGTTTACTGAGAAAGTCTGTCTGGGTCAAAAAAGAACCCACTTTCAGTGGAGGCCCAGGGAGAACAGCTCCTTACATACAAACAACTTGGAAGACTTATAAACAACTATGTACATGCATACAACTATTACATTGTTATATACAGTGGATAGGTAATAAACTTCATACAGAGAAACATACATTCAAGCATTTTAAATTCATAAACAGAGTAATGCATTCAAATATCCATGTAAAAATATAAAATAAATTATTTTCTTCTTTAACATAGAGGGAAGGTATTTTAAATCCATTCATAGGGTAATACATGACATTTTTCTATTCTTCCTTATAATTAGAACGCAGGGATATTTTGTTGAGCACCCATTAACATATAATAGAAGATGGAGAGAGCATTGTGGGGTGATGACAGAAGTTAGCCAGGAGTTGTGCATGACCATAACCTTGTATTATTTAGATGTACTTTTGGGGCAGATTTGAAGGCTTCCAGGTTGATAATTGTTTTTGTGGTTAGAGGGACAGAGTTCTTGACTTCATCTACAGGAATGTAAATAGCTAGGAGTTTGTCATCTTCAGACCTTAGGGTTCTTTTGGGGGTGAATGGATTCACTATATGACTCAGGGCTGGGCATGTTAAGGGTTTATAAATGATGTTGTATAAGGTCAAGAGCTGGACATAGTGGAGGTAGTTAGGGAGTTCTATCCATTGTAGCATACGTAGTGCTCTGCAATGACGTGTGTACATCTTTGAGTTAGTGGCGAACTTGGCCACTTTGTTGCAGCAACGTTTTAATTTGGATTTGATAGAAGACTGTAGGTTAGTGAGAATTGTGGCACTGTATAGTAGGGAGGGGAGAAGGAAGGTTTTGGTGAGAGTGACTTTGGTCGATGTGTTCAGGAAGTGTTTGTTCCTATAATGGATGCCTAGTTTCTGGTGGGGTTTCTTGTTGTTATGCTGGATGTGGAGATCAAACTTAAACTGATTGTTAATGACTTCTTGCAGTTTTGTGTGGGGGACTATTTCAATGACAGTGTTGTCCACAGAAAGGATTTTGAAATGGTTTATGCTCTGAGAGTGATTTTTTTGGCATAAAGGGTAGGAACGTAGTTTTTTAGGATTAAGGAAGAGTTGAGACTTAGTGAGCCAGCTTTCAATGGAGGTAAACATTTGTTGTGTCATAGAGTGCAATTGAGGAAGTGTTGGAGAGGTGCAAATGATAGTGGAATCATCTGCATATTGTCCTAGCGATGAAGAAGTGTGCAGGTTGTTAGTAAACATTTTAAAGAGTACGGGGCCAAGGATGGAACCCTGAGGGACTCCTGTGGAGGAGTGAAGAAAGAGAGAGATGGTATTTAACCATTTTACAGGTTGTAAGTTGTTGTGTAGTAAGTATTGCATGAGCTGTTGGTGAATGCACTTTTCCAATATTTTGAAGATGGGAGATAGAATGGTTATAGGTCAGAAATTAGTTAATTTGTGGATAGGAATAATGTGTCCATGAACATCTCAGATAGCCTCATTGCATTTGCATAGCTGACTATCACTGGTCTTAGTATTTTGGAAAATTTTATTTGCAGTGCAAGTAATTATAGATCTGATTCATAAAAGTGCACACTTTCTGAATTCAAGGACAGCCCTGCCATTATGCTTGTGCTGTCTATTCAGTCAGAAAGGTTATGCTAAGTGTACACATAGTCTACACTTTGTGGTGACCTTTATGAATCTGGCCTTAACATGCTCATAAGTTCACCGATTCATAGGTGATTACTAGGCTAATGGCATAAGAGGCTTTACAAGCCTAGCCAATAATATCCAGGATATGACAATATTATATCTCAATTCCCCAGATATGGGGTGGGATAGTATCAAGGTAGTGGGTCTTTGGGTGTTGGAGCCCTGAGTCCTTTTACAGACTATGTCTGTCCATAAGGGACATGGATAGCACCCCAGGAGTGAATATATGGTTCCCCATCCATTTATCCAAATTATTTTTATAGAGAGTGAGGGATGTGCTTTGTTTTACATAGATGGGAAGTTTATTCCATAGATGCAGTAGCCTTTGGGATACAAATCTGTCTCTCTGGCAAGTTCTGTTAGAGTCACAAATAAGGTTCAGGTCCATGGAATCCATTTGTATGATTTTGATTGCAAATATGTAACATTTTCATCAGGACTGGATCAGAGAATGCCTTGTAGGTCAGGCATAAGTCCCCTCTCAATAAACGATATAAGACAGAGTAAAGGGATATGGCCTTTAGTCAGTCTGCATAAGATGCGTCATACACTTCATGTTTTTTTATTCAGAAACCTCTGGGATCACTACAATTAGTGTAAGTGCCTGGTTAGGTACATGCAGAAGGTAGCATTGTACTCGATTATGTGCCTGATGAGGGCTGAGTCCAATGGCACTATGACTTCCTTTGATCTTGATGCCATGCCTTTAATTATAAGATGTGCCACACAGAAGGATTTCCTCACTACTGTACCTACCTGATGGTCAAAGTTTAGGTTACTATTTATCTGCGGTCCTAGGTTCCTCACCACTGGTTTTACTGTTATTGGTGTTCTATCAATATTATAATTTTCAGGGATATCTGATTTACCAAAGGGTATGATTATGCATTTTTTAGCATTTAGTCTCAGACCATGGTTTTGGCACCAGTCGTTTGTCATTTTTATGCTTGTTTGTAGGAGGTCAGCATCATCTGGGAATTCAGTGATTGCTACACACACAAACTGCTGGAAAGTCCAATATAAAGTAATCCAAAACACAAAAGATATGTGGAGGGTCCATTGTTGAGTTGAATGAATATGTGGAATTTTTAAATAAATCCAGCAATTTCTAAAGTTTAAAATGAAATATTCAGATAGTTCTATAATTTTTTTGGATTTGAAAGTAGGTATACAAAAAAATAGCATTTATACTACTGTGCATAAGAAAGATGTTAATGCATGTAGATATATACATTATGACAGTATGCACGTGCCCCATATTTTCAAGGGTATAGTGAGGTCACAATTTGGCAGAATCAGTAAATTAAATACTGAAGACACATATTTTTTCTCACAACTAGATGAGACGATGAATGAATTTGTATCTAGTGGTTATGAGAGAGAGAGGTTTTAGAGGCCATAAAAGCTGAAACTATAGTAGATAGACAAAGTTGAAACCCATATTTTCTTTATCTGAAGAACCAATAGTAGATTATACTGGATGTGTCATGAAGTCAGAAAAAATCAGATATGTTACATCATATAACGCAATGACGCAGTTAGTCAAAAGAATTATTCAGAAGGACTGGGTAGTACTAATGGCTTCAGAGGAAATCAAGGTTATTTTGGATAGCAAGCCATTTTTTTCATATAAAAACATGAGAAATTTAAAGAGTAAATTATGTTACAAAGATTTTAAAGAGAAGAATATTCGATGTAGCGTTAATAAGAAAGGTACTTTTAGATGTTTGAATTGTAGTTGTATAGATATCATGGATTATACTGTTAATAAATTTTTTACACATCCCTTAAAGCATAGGGTATATACATTTAGTGTGGCAGCTAGTTGTACTAGCAATAATGTGGTATATTTGGCTACCTGTACTTTATGCCCCTCTTTTTATGTGGGTAAAACCACTAGAAAATTGAAAGAACGCATTATCGAACATAAGTCTGAAATAAGAAGGACAAATGATAGGAATGCCTTATGTAAACACATAATTACACATAATTTTGATCATAAATTTAAGTTTAGAGTTATAGGGTTCCCATTCAGAAGCCTGAAACATCATAAGCCTGAAAATCAAAATCCTGAAACCAAAAGCCTGAAAATTCAGAATCCTGAAAACTCAAAATCCTGAAAGCCCAAAATCCTGAAAGCCCACAATCCTGAAACTCAAAATCCTGAAAACACAAAATAGTCATACTGATGTCATTGTGGCTTTGCTATTGTTAGCCCTATGGTGTTAGGTCATGCGTTAGGTTCAGGTAAGTGTGCGGTTGGTTTTATGTTCGGGTTAGGGGCGGTTTAAGTGAGTTAGGGTTAGGGCGCAGGTTAGGGATGTATGCAATAGTGACAGAAATTAGGGTTAGGGGCGGTTTAAGTGAGTTAGGGTTAGGGTGCAGGTCAGGTGAGTGTGCGATTGTGACGGACCTTAGGGTTAGGGTTAGGGTCAGTTGGTAGATATTAGTGTCTTTGTATTGGAATATTAGCATTATTTGTGTTTTCAGGATTTTGAGTTTCAGGATTTTGGGCTTTCAGGATTTTGGACTTTCAGGATTTTGAGTTTTCAGGATTCTGAATTTTCAGGCTTTTGGTTTCAGGATTTTGATTTTCAGGCTTATGATGTTTCAGGCTTCTGAATGGGAACCAATTATAGATATGGTTTATGTATCAGATAGGGGTGGTGATATTAATAATTTATTAGAATTAAAAGAATATGAGTGGATAATAAGACTAGCAGCAGACTGTCCACCAGGTTTAAATGCTGCTGTTACATTAAAACCTGTTTTAATTAAAATACAACGGAATAAATTTAAATAAAAGTAATCTATGAAAATGTACTTAAGATATGTTGTTTGTATGAAAGAAATGTTTTTGGATGTTTTAGCATTATGATGCTTTATTTTATGTATTTGTCACATGATTTAGGCTGCAAGTCATGTGATTTTGGCTCCTATTTAAATGTATGTATTTTAATGGAACCTGTATTAGTATTGAAAAAGGACTTGTAACCCAAAAGCTTTGCTGAATATAAAGGTCTTATTTTCTCAGTGTCTTTTGTGTTTTGGATTAATTCAGTGATTGCTCCCAGCTTACATTCATCAGCAAACTTGGTGAGCCAGATGTTCACAACATTGGCCTTCACTTCAGAGACATATATATCAAACAGGAGGGGTCTGAACACTGGGCCGTGTGAGACACCACTAGTAACAGATTTCTTATCACAAATGGATTTACATATCCAGAAAACATGTGTCCTGTCAGTGAGCAAGTTGGCTATCCATCTAATGATGTAGGGGTTTATGCCTAATTCAGTAAGTTTATCTATGATCCCCAAGTTGGGGGGTTGTGTCAAAAGCTTTGACCAGGTCTAGGTAAGTGGTGAGTACTATTTTCCCCTCATTCATGGCCCTGGTGACTTTCTCAAAGAAACCCACCAGATTAAGTAGGCAAGACCTCCCTTTGACAAAGCTAAATTGGGTCTGGTCCAGTTTTTGCAGAGTTCCTATGTCATTATTGATCAGGACCATGGTAATTCTCTCCATGGCCTTGCAGATAAAACTGGTCAAGGTTGTGAGTCTGTAGTTCCCTGGGTCAGTTGATTGTCCCACTCTTATGCAGAGGGATGACTGTTGCAGTCCTCCATTCCTCTGGGACAAAGCCTATTCAGAGGCTGTGGTTAAAGAGTATTTCTAGTGGCCCTGACAGATTCTGTTTCAACTGTTTATGAATCATCCTGGAATATTGTTTGGACCCTTGGAGGCTGTGTTTTTGGCTTTAGTGGGTGCAGTAAGGACCTGTCCCCCTGTAATAGCTGGTAGGGGGATGGTTTCAGGTATTTCTTTGCATGTGGTAGGAGGTGAAAGGGGGGGAGATGCTTGAACTGAACTTGTTGGTCAGCAGGTTTGATGTAGGTTTAGACTGAGTGTAAGTGTTGCCATTTATGATTAACTCAGCACATTGCTGAGTATTCCCCATGAGGTTATGAACATAATTAAAAAAAAAACTTATGGGTATTTTTCACCTGGGAGGCTATCTTTGCCTCATAGTTTACTTTGGCAGGTTTGATGAGCTTACTAATTTGTTTGTTTAGACTCGTGAGTCTCTTTTTGCACTGATTAGCCTGTTCCTTTTTTGGCTTTGGAGAGGATTTTTTTCCTATAATTGAATAGCCTATTTATGCTAGAGGTCCATCAGGGTGGTTTATTTTTGCCAGTCAGTGGTGGCTCATGCTATTGGATTGCATCCCCTCAGCTGTACAAAAAAAAACTTTTAACAAGTCCCAGTACTCGCACATGTGGGGAAATATGGAGTCGTAACTATAACTGATGGCTAGAGAGTAACTCACGGTCAATCCCTAAACCTTGGGTGCAGGTAGCAAGAGCCCAAATTCCCCACCCACCACCACTTGTGAAAAGTTTTCAGATTTTTGCCTCATATTTTTGTTCTGTTCTGTTCCTCATAAAATCTGTGGTTTTCTGGATATTGAATTTACTAAACAATGATAGACATTTGAATTTCAGACTTCATATTCTTCAGAAAGTACATGGTAACACAAACATTTTATTCTAGCAATTTTCTAAGTTTATAAGCTCAATATCTGAAATTTGTCCCTATTTTTGTGGCTGTATTTCCCCATTATTGGCTTTGTCCCGTTTTTTTTGTACTAAGAGGTTGAGAGTTATGGTGAGAACTGAATTCACTGAATATGTTTGGGGGCTGTATTCCCCCATTATTTGTTTGGCCAGGTATTTTGTGCTAAGAGGTTGAGAGCTATGGTGAGAACTGAATTCACTAAATGATAGCCATTTAAGTTTCAGTCTTCCTGTCTTTCAGGAAACAGCTGGTCTGGCATAGTAGTATGTTGCGCTGACTATAGTGTGCAAGGTCCTAGGTTCAAGACATGGCAGTGAAATGCATGGTGGTAGTACAGGATTTTATTCTAGCAACATTCCAAGATTATACAAGCAAATTTTAAAATGTATCCCTGGTTTTTGGGCTCCCCCCAATAAATTTTGGCTTTTTCCAGATTTCTTGTGCTCATGTGCTGGAAAGTTGAGAGATACAGTTGACTGTCAAGTGGATTTTATAAGGAGCTAAGAGCTTCAAGGGAAGAGAAGTTTAGTGCTGCTTAGGCTGAGTCTGCTTGCATTGTTAATAGCACAACAGGTAGTGTACTTGCTTTCAATGCAGAAGGCTATCGGTTCTACTTCCGCAGATGCATTGCTGATTCTGTACTGTCTTGTACTTTTAAAGGGGGTGGATGCTGCAGTTCTGAGAATGTCCTCTTTGGCAGAGATACCTAGTAACTATGAACTTGCTATCAGTTTGCCATCCATTCCCTTTTGCAATATTACTAGCTTATCATTTTTTAATGTAACATGGGCAATTTATTCCTCAAGGGTAACAGGCACATTATTTGAAGATAAAACAATGAAATATAAAGTTGTTTGCTAGCAGGGGTGTAGCTAGGATTTTCAAATTTGTACTGACAGCTCTCAAACTGCTACCCCCCTCTCCAGCCAAGCTACGGCCATTGTCGTAATTCACGGTTCGCTCTTTTAGTGTCGATGAAGAGGCATTCGCTGTAATGCCTCTTCAGTAATATAATATAAATTCACTCAAACTCGGTTCCTTGAATTGAAAATTAACCTGAAATGTCAGATCTTTGAAAAATGCAGCATGGTAGTTGGGGTAGAGACTTTATGCTTTTGTTTTCTGTAACTAAGGTACAGGTTTTGAGCTTGAGTAAATTACTAACCACCTGCTACCACTAACTAGGATGTTTCATTCACACACACACCCCTACCTACCTCTTAGTGCAAGAAATATGGACAAAGCCTAAAATAAACAGGGACATTTATTAAATAATGTTCTCGTGAACTTAGAAAGTTGCTAGAATAACAGGATTTGTGCTAGTATGAATTTTTCTAAAGGACATGAAGTCTGAAGCTCAAATGTCTGTCATTATTTAGCAATTTCATCCTTCAATGATTTTCTAGAAAATCACAAAATTTATGAGGAACAGACAAAAAATATGGGGCAAAAATCTGGACATTCTGCAAAATTTGGACAGTTGAGAGGTATGCTACCTACCACACACACACAAACTCTCAACCTCTTACAGCAACAAACTCATAAATAAAACAGAGGCAAAGGCCCAAAAATAAGGACATTTTTTTTTAAATATTGCTCTTATAAACTTAGAAAGATAATAGAATAGTAGTAGGTCTTGCATCAGTACGAATTTTCTGAAAGGTATGAAATCTGAAACTGAAATGTCTGCATTATTTTCTAACTTCAGGTCTTTAACAATTTGCCACTAATTTGCCAGAAAACTGCAATTTTATGAAAAACGGACCAAAAATGTGATGCAAAAATATAAAATTGCCAGACAATACAGCTGGGAACCTGTCAAAGGAGGGACACCATTTTAATATGAGCACAGTTAACTTAGAGCAGCTGACAAAATTAGAGAATCTACATGCATTTCTGAAATAAATGTAATATATAACTCTGATCATTACAGTTATTTATAAAAGTAAAGTAAACCCTCTATGTTTTCTTCCAAAATTGATATTTTGTGGAGGGATCATTAGGGGAAGAGCAACATTTTGAGCCAAAATCAGGGACAGTTGAGGTTTGGCTATGCCTAATTCTATAAAGCAATTTGCATGTACCTCTCAACCTGTTAATGCAATAAATCTGGACAAGGCCAAATATATTGAGGGAACATATAAACAGTACTAAAATTGCTCTTGTATAAACTGGGACAGTTGATAGAACAGGTCTTATTTTAGCATGCATTTTTATGAAGGTTATAAAGTCTGAAACTAGTGTGTCATTATTTAGTGACTTAATTCCTAAATCATTTGCCAGAAAACCACAAATTGAGGAACAAACCAAAAATAAGAAGCAAAAATCTATTCATTCTTTGAAAATCTGGACAGTTGGGAGGTATAGTTCAGCTGGGGCTGTCTAAGTTTGCTGCCCTTCCCTCACAAAACCATGGTCGAATGGAGCCTCCCCCTGCAGCCATTCCAATGATCCATTACTTTGCTAATTCACTCCATTTACCATAAACACTAATGTGCATACTGATTTACTTCTATGATGATTTGAACTTCATTTGAAAGTTTTATTTTGCATTTTACAGCACAAACACTAAGACATCTGCTAAACAAACTTGGCATTAAAACTTCTCTGCCCTTGAAACTCACATTCATTGAAACAACATTAAAACCCACATTCAAAGAAAAATACATTTTACCCGTGGCAGATAAAAATTAATTCTGGGCTGCTTTTAAATCATAGGCCCCTTGCATATGAAACATACATGTGCTCTTTGATACACCTTCCTATTGCTTTGAACATTTTTCCATTTTTCCAGTAAACAATGAAACAAACTGCCCAATTCAGAACATTTCCATCATAAAAGTCTAGTCAAACTTCTACAGTCCACCATTATCAGTAAATAATATGCACAATCTCTGAAGTAGTAAAAAAAGCTAAAAAATTCCACGTTAAATAAATCTAACTAATAAAGAGGTTGCTGCTAGCAATCACCTTTATATTTCATGACTTCACCGAAAAATAGTGTCTGATGCCCGTGAGGAATAAATTGCCTAAATTACATTAATAATAAGCTAGTAATATTGCAATAGGAAATGGATGGCAAACTGATAACAGGCTCATAGTTAGTGTCTTAACTTTCAGTACAGCAGCATTCACCCCTTATGGGAGTAGAACCAACAACCTTCTGCATTAAAAGCAAGTACACAACATTTTGTGCTACTAGCAATGTGAGCCGACTTTGCATAATCAGCACTAAATTTCTCTTCCCCTGCAGCTCTCAGTTCCTTGTAAAATCTACACAATACTCAACTACATCTCAACTTCGCAGCACAAGAAATCTGGAAAAAGCCAAATTTATTGGGGTGGGTCAAAAGGGCAAAAAACAGGAACACATTAAACATTGCTTGTATAATCTTGGAAAGCTGCTAGAATAAAATGCTGTTACCATCATACATTTTACTGCCAAGGTCACTGTGCAAAATAGTCAGAACAACATACCACTATGCCAAATCACCTGCTTTGTGAAAGAGAGGAAGACTGAAACTTAAATGGCTATCATTTAATGAATTCAGTTCTTACCATAGCTGTCAACCTCTTGGCACAAAACACCTGGACAAACCCAGTAATGAGGGAATACAGCCCTCAAACATATTCAGTGAATTCAGTTCTTGCCATAGCTGTCAACCTTCGCACAAAAAACCTGGACAAAGCAAATAACAGGGTATTACAGTCCCAAGAATAAGGACAAATTTCAAATAGTCATAAACTTAAAAAAATTGCTATAAAAAAGGTTAGTACATATTTATTGCTAGAATTAAAAGTTGTTTTACTATGTCACAAACACAGGGATAAGATGCAGACTCCACACAGAAGGCACCCCAGCCAAGAATCAAACCAGAAAACCTACAGCTGTGAGGCAACAATACTGCCACTGCACCATCAAATATGTAAGGAAGTAAACATTCAGAAACCTGAAGTCTGACATTTAAATGTCTGTCAATTTGTTAATCAGGACAGTCTGACTTGGAGCAAAAGAAAACACAATTCTCAGCAGAGGCCCAGGAAATAATAATGCAGACATGTCTTTGTAACATGGGAGGACACAAAAGCAAACCCACACAAACACAGGGAGAAGATACAGACCCCCCCACACACACACAAAGAAGGCACCCCAGCCAAGAACCAAACCCAAGAACCTACAGCTGTGAGGCATCAATGTTACATTGCTACCACTGCACCATCAAATTTCAAGCATTGCAATATTTAAAACCCACAGATACATACAAATATTGATCAGATCAAATATGAGGCAAAAATCTGCAATTTTTTTACAAATGGTGGTGGGTAGGGAATTCAGGTCATTAACACCTGCATACAAGGTACAGGGTTCAAGCCTGAGGTATTCCCTACCACACCACCATGAGTTATCACACCAGTACATTCCACCTGGGGCATTTACACACACACACACACACACACCTCCATGAAGTGAGACCAGCTACTACTAGTACTCACTAACCCTCCATGAAGTGAGACCAGCTCGGGAATCCTGCTCACACCAACATAACGAATCCTCTCCCAGTCCCAACGTGCAGTAAAGCGAATCCTTAATCCTCCTGTTCGACAAGCATTTGGAGCTCCCAGAGTCCCAGTAAAGCGTGACAAACATAATGTTTAAAGCGCGAAAAAAGAAAGTTTGAAACGCTACCCGCTCGGAAAGCATATGGAGCGCTGACTGGCTGCCTAAAGCGCGCTGACGTCATTGTGCAGTAAAGCGCGAAGGAAAAGAAAGTTTAAAATGCTACCCCCCCTTCTACATACGTTGTACTGAAATCAGTACAGTGCGTATGCCTCCCGACGTCCCTGTTTGCTAGCAGTAACCTCTTCATTAGTTACATATATCTTTAATATAGAATTATTTAGATGACTTTTACTTCTGCAGAGATTGTGCATATTTGCTGTTACTAGTGGATTGTAGAAGTTTGAGTAGACTTTTATGATGGAAATATTCTGAACTGGGCAGTTTTGTCATTATTGATGCATGCATGTTGTTTAATTGTTTACTGGAAAAATGTTCAAAACAATAAATTTAAAATGCCCTCTAACATCTGTACTGTATAATACAAGGAATATAATTTAATACAATCAGGAAGGTGTATCAAAGAACACATGCATGTTTCGTGTGCAAGAGGCCTATGATTTGAAAACAGCCCCAAGTTAATATTTATCTGCCACTGGCCAGATGTATTTTCTCTGAATGTGGGTTTCAATGAATGTGAGTTTGACAGGCAGATAAGTTTTAATGCCAAGTCTATTTTCATTGTGAGACTGCATTGCTTTGTTTAGCAGATGTCTATTAGTGTTTGTGGTGTAAAATGTAAAATAAAACTTTTAAATGAAATCCATATCATCACAGATGTAAAGCAGTATGCACATTACAGTGTTTATGGTAAATGGAGGAGAAAACATACTTGATCTCATCATCACGAACATGGGAGCACAATGTTCAACACCGGAAGTATACCCCTCACTGGTGAGATCAGATCACAAACTAATCTCGCTGGAGGTCCTCATCCCACCCCCACCTGAAATAAAAAAGACCACAGTAAAGAACTTCTCGAAAGCCGACTTCACACTTCTAAAGACTAGTGTGGTCTCCTTTAAGGCCCTCGAGCCGACGGAAAACAGTACTCAAGCCGCTGAATCACTTACAAATGCCTTCTACCAGCACCTGCAGGACTGCATGGATAAGGCAATCCCAAGCAAAACAAAGACTCTTTGTACCAAAGGCAAGCGCCCACTCTGGTGGACCCCAGCCATAAACAAACTCTACAACAAAAGGAGGAAGCTACTACAAGATAGAGCAAAATCCTTAAAAGGTAAGACACCCTTGATCACTATAAGTAAAAAACTAAGAGCTCTCATAAAATCATCCAAAGCAAATTTTGAGAGAAAAATAGCTAAAGACTCAAAAGACAATCATAAGGCCTTCTTTAGCTATGTTAGAAACCTGGGAGGAAACTCCCAGATATGCTCAGAACTAGTTCAAAATGATGTGAAGATTACTGATCCTACAGACATTGCCAACATACTGGCTGACAGGTTCAGTGCAAACTTCTCCCCTCCCCAAAAGGAGAGATATCTATACCAAGCGATTGCAGCCCCCAAACATCTCCACCGCCCAAGTCAGAACTGCTCTCTCCAAAGCAACAAACACAGCATCCATGGGACCTGATGGTGTCCCCGGCTGTGTGCTCCACGAACTCAACGAGGAATTAAACCCACAGCTAGGACAGCTGTTTAATCATAGTCTTACCTCTGGATACGCACTCCAGGAATGGCGCACTGCAACTGTGGTCCCACTTCACAAAGGCGGTGCCTCCACCGACCCTGGAAATTACCGCCCATTAGCTTGACAAGCCTTATCTGCAAAGCCATGGAGAGGATCATAATGGACCTCATAAATAAAGACATAGGGAATTTGCAGACTTTGGATCCATCCCAGTTTGGCTTTGTCAAAGGCAGATCATGCCTTCTAAACTTGGTTGACTTTTTGAAACAGTCACCAAAGCCATTGATGAGGGAAAGGCAGTCCATACAGCCTACCTCGATCTGGCGAAGGCCTTTGATACAATACCCCACTCGGTATCATTGAAAAACTCATCAGCTTAAATGTTAACCCATACATCACAAGATGGGTTGCAAACTGGCTGAGTGACAGAACCCACAGGGTCAGAGTTGCTGGCGCCATGTCAGACTCAAAGCCTGTCACAAGTGGTGTACCACAGGGCTCAGTCCTGGGCCCACTCTTGTTTGGCATCTACTTTTCCAGTACAAGCAAACACAGGAGGGTTATGGCTGACAAAGTTTGCAGATGACTGCAAACTGGGCCATAGTAGAAAACACATCTGACACAGATATCCTTCAGAAGGGTCTCACAGAAACGGATAACTGGTGCCAGAGCCATGGCCTAAAGTTAAATGCCAAAAAATGCATAATCATACCCTTCGGGAAAAACAAGGTTACCCCTAGCTACCAAATAGGTGGCAATCCACTGAGTACAGAAGAAGTTATCAGGGACCTGGGGACCCAGGTTGATAGTAGTCTGTCATTCGACACCCATGTAGCTAAAGTAGTTAGGAAGACCTTCTACATTGCCCACCTTATCATGAAGGGATTCTCATCTAGATCAAGGGAGGTCATAGTCTCCTATACTCATCACTCATCAGACCAATGATTGAGTACAATGCCCCATTCGAATGTATCTGACCCGACACTTGCAGCAGCTGGAGAGGCCACAAAAGTTCCTCACCAAAAGGATAAAGGGTCTCAAACATCTGTCCTATGCTGCCCGACTGAAAGAACTCCAGCTCTATTCAGTCGCCACCGCTTGCTCAGAGGTGACCTTTGCCTAACATACAAGGCCATGTCAAACCCAGATTTGATGAATATGCTTCACCTCAAAAATCTAGATCCGTCAGAGCCACAAGGGCGGGAGACTTAAACCTCGACACGGCTATTAATAGGACGTGCTGGAGGGATAGATTCATCACCCAAAGACTCCCTATGCTGTGGAATAAAATCCCGGTATATGTGAGGCAGAGCACCTCGCTGGCCTTGTTCAAGAGAAATCTTGACCAATGGATGGGAGATCGCAGATATACCCCAGGGATTACCTCAGTGTCACTGCTCAACAGAGGCACAGCAAAATAATGGGTATAGTTCCCCATACTAAAGGGGTGGCGTAAGCCACAAAACTATGGGCTAGGCTTGTAAATGCCCTCGGGCAGATAGCCTAGTATGAACCTATGAACCTATGAATAGCCAAGTAAAGAGACATTGGAATGGCTGCAGGGGGAGGCACCATCTGACCATGATTTTGTGAGGGGGGAGGGCAGCAAACTCAAAGATAGCCTCTGCTGAACTATACCTCTCAACTGTCCAGATTTTTGCAGAATGAATAGATTTTTGCTTTTTATTTTTGGTTTATTCCTCATAAAATTTGTGGTTTTCTGGAAAATCATTTAGGAATGAAGTCACTAAATAATGACAGACATTGAGTTTCAGATTTCATACCCTTCAGAAAAATGCATGCTAAAGCAAGACTTGTTATTCTATCAACTATCTAAGTTTATACAAGAGCAATTTTTAGTACTATCTGTATGTTCCCCCAATATATTTGGCCTGGTCCAGATTTCCTGCATTAAGAGGTTGACAGGTATGTGCAAATAAATTGCTTTATAGAATTAGGTATATCCAAACCTCTCAACAGTCCCTGGCTTTGGCTCAAAATGTTGCTCTCCCCCTAATAATCCCTCCACAAAATGGCAATTTTGGAAGAAAATGTGGAGGGTTTGCAATTAATAAATAATTGTAATGACCAGAGTTATAGATTACTTTTATTTCAGAAATGCATGTAGATTCTCTTATTTTGTCAGCTGCTCAACTTATCAGTACTAATATTAAAAAAATGTCCCTTCTTTGACAGGTTACCAGCTGTATTGTGTGGCTATTTTATATTTTTGCATCACAGTTTTGGTCCGTTTTTCATAAAATTGTGGTTTTCTGGCAAACTAGTAGCAAATCATTAAAGATTGAAGTTTGAAAATAATGACAGACATTTTAGTCTCAGATTTCATACCCTTCAGAAAATTCATAATAATGCAAGACCTACTATTCTATTATCTTTCTAGGTTTATCAGAGCAATATTTAAAAATTGTCTTTATTTTTAGACCTTTGTCCTACTTCTGTTTATGGCTTTGTCCAGATTTCTTGCTCTGAGGTTGATAGGTATGACAAATGTGTCAGGGCCATCACCATCAGCCAGAGACATTTCAAATTGTGACATACTTGTTGCACCCACTCCCCATGTAGTGACTCTGGATGTGTCCAAGCAAGGCAAGTAGCAGTTATGCAGTGCAAATGTGCAGAATATCCCCCTATTCAAGGTATACACAAGTGCTACTTTTATACTGTCCTTGATTTTGCAGAATGTTCTGGTTTCTGTCATAATTTTTATACTGTTGATTTATGCTTATTATTACTCAGAAAGTGTCTGTTGCTGTGTGTTTAAGTAGCAATGCTTTAATGACCATCAGGTAAGCTTGTCTGAGATTATAAGATGCAAGTAAGCTTTAATAAGCAAAGAATTGCCAACATTGAAAGCCTTTTCTGTTGTTGCCATGCAGAGAATATTTACATAAATAGATAATGTATAAGCCTTGGGTATTGAAATGCATGACAGTATATGTAATAAAGGACAGGATTACATTATTTTAAGAAGCTCATTACATTTGTTGGGGACTTGCAGTCATCGTTGCAGGCTTTACCTGTAAACCAAACAGAATGCCAATCTATCATGTGTGGTCCATTACCTGTACAGTAATCCTGTAAGCAATGTATCTTGAGCTTGTTTCTTGTTTGCTTTTCATTTTTTACTTTGATCATGTTTTCCCCATGAAACAAATAGATAGCTGTCAGGCAGCAGGTCTTTTTTGGATAAGAAACATTTTTAGAAGTGGGGGTATCACAGAGATTGATACTTTCAGCATGTTACTTGGTACTTTTATAAAGCTGAATATAAATTATAATTAGAACTGCAGTGCAAGGAGAAGTGGTTTGAGATAAGTGCTGCTTGTTTTTCTTATATTTGATTTTGACTGGCATTCCAGTAATGTATTTAAAAAGCAATTTATTGTTTCATGCCTCACAACATTTTTGTTTCCATCTAGATATTAAGTAAACTGTCATGTAGCCAATGCTTTGAAATATTTTGTTTCTTCTACACTTCATTTTGTCTTGCTTGGACTCTCATAATGATGGTTTGGCAGCCAGGGCAGCATATTTAATTAAAGTCCCAGTTGTGGTTTTGAACATAGCTCTGCCCCTTTTAATTTGTCATACCCCTTCCCGTTGGCCCTACCCATTCAACTGTTTCCTACAGCCTCCCTTTGATTTGAAGTCACCAGCCACCACTGTTGCCAGTAATTATAGGTTTGACTCAGACAGGTACTGCCTTATGCAGCTATGGGTGTACAGTGCTTTTGTGTACAGCTCAGAGAAGGCCTCAGTGTCATCTGAGTTCAGAGGATCTTAGAAGTTTAATAAGCTGTTACTTAGTTTGAGGTAATTGGCCTTTGCAAAGTTCTTAACAGGTTTGGAGTTTGATGGGTTTTATATTAGTTTTAATACTAGAGGAGATATTGTTGTGATCAGATCCTACCAGGGAGGAGTTAATGCACAGGAGGGAGCAGCATCCCCCATGTTCTTGCGTACTAGGTCTAAGATATTTGTACCTCTAGCTGGAGAGCTAACTAGTTGCTGCAGTATGTTTGCTTTGACGAAGTCCAAAAACCTCTGAGTAAGTGAATTATGAAATGTAGAAGTCTCCCATTTTATGGCAGGATAGTTGAAGTCACTCATAAGTGTTGTGTGAATGCTGAATGCTAAGAGATTACAGTAGGTTTAGGTTGGACATGTGTTTTTTTTAGACTCATGTTAGGGGTTCTGTAGCTAACAAGGATATGATAGGGGATCACACCTATGGTTAGTTGGGCTGAGGGGGATCAGAATGTATGAAAGACATTGTAGCCTTTGATAGCCAGGGTGCTTTCTATGGTTTTGAACCATGTTTCTGTGATTGCACATACGTCTGTGTTCTCCAGGCTGAGGAGTGCTTCAAGGGAGTGCAGTTTTTTATTTAAACTCCTAGTGTTGAGCAGCACTCCCTTTAGGTAGTCGTGAGTGAATTTTCTTATGTTGGTGGGTTTAACAACTTGGCATGGCCTGAAAAAGGCACTATGGGGATGCACAAAGTTTTTGCCAGTATTCGGAAGCTAAGTGGTGACAAGTGTAAAATATCTCTGGCAAAGCATCATGGTTTGTCGATTATTTCTCCCCCGGCTGACTGTTGCATGTAAGTACTTCTATAATGGGAAAACATGAGAACAATACTACTTAAAGATAGTGGACCATAGCAAAGGCATTTAGACACAATAATATTAAAAAAGATTTAACTGGACATTTGTTGAGTGATTTTGATGGACATACACATTTGCTCCATTGATTTAAAAATGTCACTTTTCTGTTTGGAATGTGTGATCAGAAGAGTTTATTTTTATAGCGAATGAGAAAGACAGTGCATATTGTAGTGAAAGTTGAATACTAATTGTTATATGGAACTTAATGCTTAGTTTTGCATTCTCTGTTTTTTCAGGAACATAAAATGCCTACGTATTATGGTATTTCTGGTTTATGGTTTGTTGTTAATCTGCATATGTTATTTATTTTAATTTAAAAAACAAAAAATGCCAGCACCTTGGAGAGTCAAACAACAAAGTTTATTTTAAACTTCAAAAAGCTGGTGATTAGACCGGTTTCAGCTAAAAGCTTTCCTCAGTAATACTTCAATGAATTTACAAGAGGCCCTTATATAGCTGTGGAATTTTTTTAAAATTTGTGACATCATTTCCTGTAATTAATGAAGTATATGTTGTAATAGTGAATTGTCACAAAAAAACATGGTAAAATAATAATCAGCCCATATGCTGGTATACCAAGATGAGACAAAACTCCTGTATGGAAAAAATTATTGAATTAAGAAAACAAAAGAATAGAAAATGTAATGTTATACAATAAGAATAAAATTACTTACTGCAAACTTATAATTTATCATTTAGTCCTGGGGGAAAAAGTCCCCCTAGTTTAATAATCCACCTTCTTTCCTTTGTATTAAGAATGTCATGCCATCCTGATTTAAAGGTACGATCCCCCACAATGCGATCAATGATAGTAAAAGTGAATCGTGCATTTAAATGTTTGGTTGAGTGTTTATACAGTGCATTGGTCATTCTGTGGTTTCTGATGGGGTTTAAGATGCAAGATACAGCCATTAGTGGCCAATCCAGATGAGACTTTAATGAAAGAGTGGCAGAAAGCACAACAAGAAGCGGCGATGGCCAGGGTTAATATACTCTCAGCCTATTATGAGAGAACTATCAAAAACAATATTGAGCAGGTGGAAAAAACTTGCCACTCACTTAAACATCATGAAGGGACCAATACTTTTCAGGATTGTCTAAACAAGTTGGCCAAGGAGGTCTCCACTTTGGAGAATAGTCTAAAAGTAGGAAACTTCACAAGTTTTCTCGTGACAAAGAGGACTACCTTAAGGGTAGACAATTCAATCACAGAAGGGTGTCAGGTTTGCCCAAGGCACTAGACATGTGCCTTCTAATCGAAAGAAAAGACCTAGATCTATTCTTAAGAAAACGGGCTCAAATTATATCACATCTGGGGAGGAATCTTCCACTACAGATACAGACATCTCCACAGTTGGGGACTCTCCAAATGCCAAAAGGGTAGAACATCACCACACCCTTTAGGGTAAGAAACATAGAGCGGAAGAAAACACAGGGTTACAAGTCTGGAAGAACTTTTCATGACAGTGATAAAATAAATCAATACTATACAAATGTACACAATATTTCCAAACATGTTTTAACTGAGGAACAACAAGCACTTTTGAATAAAGGACTGGTTTTATCCCAGGTTTCTTTATTGATGAGAGCACTTTTGTATCTGACATTTTAGATTTTTGTAGAAAGATTAATCTAAAAATATTTTTCAGCAGCAGGATCAACATACAGACACTCAAAGATCAACTGAATTTAAATTTCATAAATCCACTTTCACACCCCCAATGGACAAGTATGTCTCAGTGTTTCAACAGGCTGTTCTCAAAGATTTACATTTCCATTACAGCTCTCCAGACATTATGCATAATAACATTTCCAAACAGGAACAGCTTGCTCTCACACAACTCAAAACAACCAAGATATTGTAATCATTCCAGCAGATAAGGGGGGTGCGGTTGTGGTTATGGACAATGATTACTATTTGTATGAAGCAAATAGACAATTATCCAATCACCACCACTATATGAAGATGGATATTGATCCAACATCTGGATTTAAAATGAAATCATGGTACTTCTGGAAGAGGCAGTAGAAAATGGTATTATTTCAGAAAAGACTAAGAAACATCTTACAGTTAAAGATCCTGCCAAACAATATCTATACCTTCTACCCAAGATTCATAAATCTTTGGAACAACCACCGGCAGACCAATTGTATCGGGCATTGGCTCACTAACGAACCCCTTTCAGCCTTTCTCACCGAAAAGCTGAAACCATTGCTGAAATTTATTCGCCAGAATACAGGACACCACCGAATTTCTGAATATAGTCACCGACACACAGTTGGATTCGGATTGGCTCATGTGCACTTTGGACGTTTCTTCTTTATATACCAGCATCCCTCATTGGGCTGGCCTGATGGCATTGGAATTTTGGCTACAAAAGCTGATTTATACCCTCCAGGAATGAATACACTAATATTATGCATGGCGGAACACATCTTGACCAAAATGTATTCTATTTCCAACAGAATTGCTACTGGCAATTACAGGAACAGCCATGGGAGCCTCCTTCCCATATATGGATTTGTTTATGGGATACATAGAGGAAACCATTATATATGACCACATGCACAATATATATTTACCAGAAATCGACATTTGGAGGAGATACCTGGACGACTGTTGGATGGTTTGGAAAGGAGGACAGGAATATCTAATTGAATTTTTGGAATACCTTAATGGCAATATTTGGGGGATTGAATTCACGGAAGAACATCATCTCAATGAGATTAATTTTTTGGATGTCCATCTCAAAAGACAGATGGACAACACATTATCAACATCTATACATAGAAAATTTCCCCAGTATAATACTCTCCTACATGCCAAAGTTTCCATCCAAAACATATTACAAAAAACATTCCAAAATCTCAATTTATGAGAATAAGAAGAATATGTTCCTCACATGAAGATCTTATCACATATCAAGAAGACCTAACCAACAGATTTTTGTCCAGAGGATACTCACCAGAAATCATAAACTCAGCAGTGTATACCTGTAATTCCATACCTAGAGAATCCTTATTGGAATATAAGAAGGGAAAGGCTAAAGATGATTCCGATGTATGCAGATTGGTCACTACTTATGGCCGTAACAGCAAAAATCTTATCAACATTGTCAATAACCACTGGAATATACTCAACTCGCACCTCTTAGAAAATTACTTAGGAGAAGGTTGTTACTTCTCCTATAGAAAGGAAATCCCTTTGCAGCCACTTTTCCCATTACAAAAAAACATCCAAAATCAAGCAGGACAAATTTACACAAAGGACACTTACTGGGGACAAGTTGATTGGGAACTTCCCCTGTGGCCATTGCAGCTTTTGCAATTACATTTTCAAAACTATGAGCTTTACCAGCAAAACACGAGTCAGGTATATGACATCAACTTCTTGAAATTGTAGTTCTGACTGGATAATTTATCTAGCCACCTGCACATGCCAGGCATTTTACATCGGCCAGTCATCCAGGCAGTTCCGCATTAGAATTTCGAGCACTTGGGGACATCAGAAACCACAGAATGACCAATGCACTGTATAAACACTCAACCAAACATTTAAATGCACGATTCACTTTTACTATCATTGATCGCATTGTGGGGGATCGTACCTTTAAATCAGGATGGCATGACATTCTTAATACAAAGGAAAGAAGGTGGATTATTAAACTAGGGGGACTTTTTCCCCCAGGACTAAATGATAAATTATAAGTTTGCAGTAAGTAATTTTATTCTTATTGTATAACATTACATTTTCTATTCTTTTGTTTTCTTAATTCAATAATTTTTTCCATACAGGAGTTTTGTCTCATCTTGGTATACCAGCATATGGGCTGATTATTATTTTACCATGTTTTTGTGACAATTCACTATTACAACATATACTTCATTAATTACAGGAAATGATGTCACAAATTTTAAAAAATTCCACAGCTATATAAGGGCCTCTTGTAAATTCATTGAAGTATTACTGAGGAAAGCTTTTAGCTGAAACCGGTCTAATCACCAGCTTTTTGAAGTTTAAAATAAACTTTGTTGTTTGACTCTCCAAGGTGCTGGCATTTTTTGTTTTTTGGATCAACCTACTTGCTTGCCGTGCACCAAGCCTAACTTGCTAGCTACATCCTTACAATTTATTTTAATTTGTTGTCTTTTTATGATGCTCTGTATATTATTTATTGAACTGACTAAACTAGTGCTGCATTGAAACAAATGAGCTAAACTATATACACAGTATATGTGCTGTAATATGTACTGTTGAGGGTGAACAGCTTGAGATGTCTGCTTTTAATAGGATAGAACCCCAACATATATATGCTTATGGAACTGAGTAGTGTACATCAGGTAAATCATATTTCACCATGAGCCATAGTAATATGAATTAATATGTATTCCCCAACTGGACGTATAAGAGAATTTAAGTACCTTTATCTGCACTTTTTTTCCAAAAAATACAGTATTTAAATTGATTTTAATTGTGTTGCAGGAATATTAACTGAACTGGAAGTTAGTCAGTGTTTGCTGAATTTTGTTATTTGCTAGTAATTACAGGTGTGGGGGTAGCCACATTCTTTGATTTCCTGTCCTTGCCTATTTAAGTGGTACAGTGTGAAATATTTTCTGCTTAAAAACCTCAGCTTTGGCCAGCTAAGAACTTGCTGTATTCAACTGGACATATAAGAGAATTTAAGTACCTTTATCTGCACTTTTTTTAAAAAAATACAGTATTTAAATTGATTTTAACTGTGTTGCAGGAATATTAACTGAACTGGAAGTTTTGACTCTGCTCTTCAGTTAGTCCCACCCACCCTCCCTGTTTTTGTTTTGGTGTTAATCTTAGTGGCCTTGAAACTGCCCACCCCTCTTGTAAATTTGTGTTTGGATACTCCTTCTGGGCCCATCTCATTTGCTCACTCAACTTAGTACAGTGAGATCATATTCTGATTTCAGGCACTCCTACTGTGTACAAAGAGAGCATCTGGGAAACAGAAAAGAAAAAAAATGTAAGCTTGTTTCCTGCCTTTCCTGTTGAGTGGTATAGACTATTTGTAGGCTTCTGAGCCCCCAAGCCCTTCTGTGTTGGAGGGAAGCCTTCTAGCTTAGTTTTTTTTCTTATAACTAGCCAGTTTTCTAGTTTCAGCACTCAAATCTGTTTCTTTGATCTCAGCACTTGTTCAGAAAAAAAATTCATCTGCTTTTACTGTACTTGTGTTTCTACCTACTTTATTTTACTTTTGCATCATCTTAAAAGTACTCAATTGTATTTATTACTGCTTGGTGTAACTCATTCTAAGCCTTTTGGTTTAAACACTTGGGCTTCGGACCAGTTGTTTTGCACTGAGAGGGTTTGTGGTCTGCACTGTAGTGGCAGAACAGGTAGCTTACATCCTTCTAGGTTGGGAACTGCTGATTGAGGGCTCAGTGTCTGTTATTCTAAAAGTGTATTAATTCTGGTTTAAGCACTTGGGCTTTCAGGCCAGTTATTTTACATTAAGAGGGTTCGTGGTCTGCACTCTTGTGGGAGGAGAGGCTGGACTCTGCCCTTCTGAGCTGGGAATTTCTGGTTAAAGGCTTATAGTGCATGCATATCTGAACTGCTTCTTACTGAAGTTGGTGCACCTTGTTTGCTGTGGCATAGACTGGATTCGGGCCTGCTGGATCTAGCTTTGTTTGTGTAACTTGAGCACTAATCCAGGCATTCTCTAAAGTATTCAATTGTATTTATTACTGCTTGGTAGTAACTTGATTAAAGTGTAGCTATCATTCTATGTCTTTTGGATTAAGCACTTGGTCTTCAGACCAGTTGTTTTACAATAGGAAGGTTTGTGGCATGCACTGTGGTGGCAGGACAGGTAGCTTTCATCCTTCTAAGTTGGGAACTGCTGATTGAGAGCCCAGTGTCTGTTATTCTTAAAGTGTATTAGTTCTGGTTTAAGCACTTGGGCTTCAGGCCAGTTATTTTACATTAAGAAGGTTCGTGGTCTGCACTCTTGTGGGAGAAGAGGCTGGACTCTGCCCTTCTGAGCTGGGAATTTCTGGTTAAAGGTTTATAGTGCCTGAATATTTGAACTGTATCTTACTGAAATTGGTACACCTTGTTTGCTGCAGCATAGACTAGATCCAGGCCTGCTGAATCTAGCTTTGTTTATATGCTTGTTGTTTGTTTGCTTGTTATTTCCCTGGAATGCTAATTCCATCTAATATGTGGCTTCTCTGCACTTCTGTGGACCACTAGTGATATCTGCATTGCTTACTGTACTTATTACCTTGTTTCACTTGAAAGAAAGTTACTGTTTGTCATTTTTGCATTTAAGTTACCTGTAACACATTGCACTTAAGTTACCTGGCACTTGCTCACTAAAGCAATTATATAAGTCAGCACTAAAAATTAAAAGCACTACACCCTCACTCCCCACTGGCCCTTTTTTCAATTATTAAGGAATTCCCAATATTATTCTAGCATGTCCAAAGGTCAGTTGTCAATCTCCTCTCCAGTCCAGCTGGTGAATCTGGGAATCTTGAGGCAATGTTACAACTGCCTCATGTACACAGACAACCCTCTCCTCCTCCCAACAAATTCCAACACATGTGAGAGATGCAACCATATAGCCAAACCGGAGGCTAAGCTCTCTCAACTCAGTACTGGCATAACCAGTCAGGAGGAGAAGGAAACCACACTCACTACAATTCCAGTCTCACATAGACCTACCACGACAGCAAACCAAACACATAATCACACAAAAACATACTCAGAGGCTCTAAATAAAGATCTGCCTAAGCAGCATAGACCTCCAAAGCAGACACCCAAGCAACCGCTATCCCAAAACAAAACACGTGCAACACATATCTCACAAAGCCAGTGTGCCGAACAGTCACAGCCCTTAAGACTAAACAATACACCTGATACACTTGTAATAGGTGACTCTAACATCAGGCACACTGACGTCCCGCTCACCAGGCTGAACAAGGAGAGGGTCACGGTGAGCAGCCTGTCAGGCACTAGGATCCGCCACATAACACAAGCACTCAGGTCACTCCAAGGCAAGTACAAATATGACTCAGTCATTGTCCATGCTGGTGTGAATGATCTGAGACATACCTCCCTGGACTACATGAAAAGAGACATAAAGGAGCTCTCTGAGCATGTAGCCCAGGCCGGTATGACCCTGACCTTGAGTAGCATCTTACCCTCACCAAGAATGATGCCACAATATGAAGACAAGATGATCAATTTCAACAATTGGCTTAAGTACTGGTGTCATTCAAAGGGGATCCAATGCCTGTCAGCTTGGGATGATATGCTCGACAAGCCACGATGCTTCGCTAGGGACGGCTTGCACCTGTCACCCCTGGGCTTTCGGATATTGGCAAAGGCTCTTGCTACCCCATAGTGCCTTTTTTAGGCAAGGCTCAAAGACAAACCCACCTCCATAGGTATCACAAGGGATAAGAAACTAAGAGTAATGCTACTCAATGCCAGAAGTCTAAACCTCAAGATGCACGACCTGAAACTCTCCTTAGCATGGAGAACATCGATATCTGTGCAGTAACAGAAACCTGGTTCAGGGCTCCCGAGAGCACCCCAGCACTACCAGGTTATACCTCATACCATGCTTTTTGGCCCCAAAACTTGGACCGAACCACAAAAGGAGGGGGAGTATCGATATTCATCAAAGATACCCACACCTCCAGGTTGGTGGCAAAGCACAAAGCATCAGAGACTATCCATGTGCACCTAACAGTGGGTAAAACTGCCTTCCAGTTTATAGCCTGCTACAGACCACCCTCCCAAACCCAGGAACCCCACTCGGCCTTCCCGAGAACACTGGAAAATATGAAGGTCTCTCCAAACACCATTATATTGGGGGACTTCAACTACCCAAACATAGACTGGGAGCATTACTCTAGTTCCAACACCCTAGCCCAAAGGTTCCTAGAATTTATAAACTCAAATGCTATGGAACAACTTGTTACCACTCCCACAAGAGGGAAAAACATACTGGACCTGATCATCACCAACATGGGGACTCTATGCTCCAGACCAGAAGTGTATCCCTCACTGGTAAGATCAGACCATAAACTAATCTCACTGGATATTCACATCCCGACCCCACCCCCTGCCCAGAAAACCACAGTGAAAAACTTCTCTAAAGCAAATTTCACACTCCTCAAAACTGAGGTGGAATCTTTCAAAGCCCCTGGGCCTGTGGAAAATACGGCCCAGACCGCAGAATCCTTTATAAACGCATTCTGTGAGCACCTTCAGGAATGCATGGATCATGCGATCCCAAATAAAACCAAGACCCAATCCTCCAAAGACAGACGTCCTGTCTGGTGGACCCCAGCCATAAACAAACTATACAATAGAAGGAGGAAGCTACTAAATGATAGAGCAAAATCCCAAAAAGGGAAGGCATCACTGATCAGTATTAGCAAAAAACTATGGGCACTCATAAAATTGTCTAAGGCCAGCTTCTCGAGAAAAATTGCACAGGACACTAAGGATAATCACAAGGCTTTCTTTAGTTATGTTAGGAACCTGGGTGGTAATTCCCAGATATGCTCAGAATTAGTCCAAAATGACAAAAAATACACTGAACCCACAGACATTGCCAACATCCTAGCTGACAGGTTCAGCGCAAACTTCTCCCTCCCTCCCCACCAAAAGGGCAAATATCTATCCCAGCAGAGTGCTGCCCCTGACATCTCAGATGCTCAGGTAAGAGCCGCCTCTCCAAAGCAAAAACACAGCATCAATGGGACCAGACGGTGTCCCGGGCTGCGTCCTACATGAACTCCAAGAAGAGCTAAACCCAAACATAAAACTACTGTTCAATCTCAGCCTTACTACAGGATATGTGTCTAAAGAGTGGCGTACAGCAACAGTGGTCCCTCTCCATAAAGGTGGTGCCTCAATGGATCCTGGAAACTATCACCCCATAAGCCTGACTAGCTTGGTCTGCAAAGCTATGGAAAGGATCATCATGGACCTCATAAATAAAGATATTGGGGACCTACAGACACTGGATCCTACCCAGTTCGGCTTTGTTAAGGGCAGATCCTGCCTCTTAAACCTGGTTGATTTCTTTGAAACAGTCACCAAGGCCATTGACGAGGGGAAGGTGGTCCACACAGCCTACCTGGACCTCGCAAAAGCCTTCGATACAATACCCCACTCGGGCATTATAGATAAGCTCACTAGCTTAAATATAAACTCCTATGTCACTAGATGGATTGCAAACTGGCTCAAGGACAGAACCTACATGGTTAGAATTGCTGGAGCCATGTCAGACTCCAAACCAGTTACAAGTGGTGTCCCACAAGGCTCAGTCCTGGGACCTCTCTTGTTCGGTATATATTTCTCGGAGGTACAGGCCAACATGGAAGGACTGTGGCTGACCAAGTTCACAGATGACTGCAAACTGGGCGCCATAATCGACTCTCCAGCCAACACAAGCATCCTCCAAAAGGGCCTCATAGAAACAGACAACTGGTGCCAGAGCTGTGGCCTCAAGCTAAATGCCAAAAAGTGTATAGTCATCCCCTTTGGCAAAAAAAAGTGCCCACAAATTACCACATAGGTGGTAATCCATTAAGTACAGAAGAAGTAATTAGGGACCTGGGGACCCAAGTTGATAGCAATCCCTCATTTGACAACCACGTGGCCAAAGTGGTTAGAAAAACATTTTATATAGCCCACCTAATCATGAAGGGATTCACATCTAGATCAGGGGAGGTCATCATGCCTCTTTACTCATCCCTCATCAGGCCCATAACTGAGTACAATGCCCCTTTTGGGATGTACCTTACCAGACACCTGCAGCAACTGGAAAGACCCCAAAAGTACCTCACCAAGAGGATCAAAGGGCTCAAACAGATGCCATATGCTGCCCGGTTAAAGAAACTCCAGCTCTACTCAGTGGCATACCACCTGCTCAGAGGCGATCTGTGCCTGACATATAAAGCCATGTCCAACCCAGAATTAATGGACATGCTGCACCTCAGAAAATCCAAATCCCATCGAGCTACGCTCTCGAGAGACTTGAACCTCAGCACTGAAATAAATAGGACATGCTGGAGGGACAGATTCATAACCCAGAGGCTCCCTTCACTCTGGAATAAAATCCCAGTCCAGGTTAGGCAGAGTCCCTCATTGACTCTCTTCAAGAGGAATCTTGATGAGTGGATGGGAGATCATAGGTTTACCCCGGGTATTACTTCTGTGTCACTGTTAGACAGAGGCACAGTATACTAACCTCGAAAAAGGGCATAGCAAAATAAATTTAAAATGGTTGGCGAAAGCCAAACACATTCTGGCTAGGCTTATAAATGCCCTAGGGCAGATAGCCTAGTATGAACCTATAAACCTATGAACAAGGCATGCAACAGTCAGGAGTAACACATGCACTGACATGTATGTCCCACTGACCATCATAAAGCAACCAGTACTAACACATTACTAATATACATGCTCTATTATAAAGTTTGCAACACTCAACAGTAACACAAACACTTACATGTTATGTATGACTGACTATAAGTCATACATTCGTCAGTATACCACATGCACTAATACATATGCCCCACTATAAGGCATACATCTGTATCCCTTGCTACATCCTGGACAAAGTGCAATGAAGGGGTCACAGCTCCAAGTAGATGGCATGAACTGGCATAGCCCTCATTACTGGTAAACATGATACATGTGGCCTACAGTATGTGTTGCCATATATCCATATAAGGTTATATACTTGGCTAGTTGATTTATAGATTTAATCTGAGTTGACTGCTGAGCTCTCAACTATTTCTGTTTTGGAGGAATGTTCCCATTTTCATACTGGATTTATCCCTGCACAGGATGCCTCTATTTTTTGAGATATGCCAATATTTTCAGACTTAATTTACACTTTCACACAACTTTCTGAATTCCCCTTTTCACATGTGATAGGGCACATTAAACCATGGAACATGACTAACATACTAGTGGCAATAATAATCTAAAGAAAGAGGACACTCGTCTTACATTTCCCTGTTTCTGAAGCAAAATTAAATGTCCTAATGTAATAGAATTTTACAATACAGTAAGTCTATGGATTTTAAACTATCTGTTTTATACAGCATTTATTTGACCATTTTTCATGCTCTGCTTTTTAAACATGCTTTTCTAAGTAGTATCCCACATTCTTATTGGAAGCAGGCAGAGTCATATGCTATTTAGTATTTAAATGTTATGCTAATTAGATGTCCAGATTTTTAGCCTTTGTTCCTATTTTCAGTGTCTGCAGGTTGAGAGGTATGGCTGACCTGCTGGATGGCCTAGTACTGCTGGATTAGCTAGTTATCAATATAAGGGGGTCTATATCAAAATCACGAAGAGGCATTTCAGTGAATGCCTCTTCATCGACACGTACTGAATGAACGCACTAAACCGCGATTGTGATTTCCCTGGGAAAGAAATTGCTTGGCTTCCTGTTTTAGTTTGCCGTTTTCTCCACTGTAGTGCAATCTTGAAGTTGGTATATTTAGTTGGGGGGGGTGGGGGGGCACAGTCCCCCCATTTTCTTTTGTTTGAAGTGGTGTGTTCGTGGTTTGAGGGTAAGCGATTTCTTTCCCAGGGAAAGAAATCACTGTTCTAAATGATCGCGGTTTAGGGCATTCATTCAGTATGTGTCGATGGAGACGTTCGCTGAAACACCTCTTTGAGATTTTAATATAGACCCTATATAAAGATATATATATCTATATATGAATTTATATTTACTTAATTAATTTATATATTTGATCAATGTTGACTGTTTGGATGCGTCTGTTCTGCTAGATTCTTTCTGAATATAACCAAAGTGCAGAGGACAAGGAAATGCAAAATTACAAGTATGTGAAAGCACAGAAATAAGTGAAGATTAAAGTATACTGTACATAATCATTTTATAATAGTTAATTAGGAGTGCACATTAACTACTCATTATCAATTAGGCCAGCTAAGTATTGATTTGTACTGCTTTATTTGTGAAGCATGCAACACAGATGCATGGCTTGTGGACATAAAGTTGGTATTTCCACCCACAGCATGATGTTCAGAAGGTATCCTAGCCACAGGGATGAGTGTACTTAGAATGACATCCATGTGTACAGCTTCCAGGTATGTCATAGTATAAAACAGAAAAAGTAAATATATGTACTCCATTGTTGAAAATATACATACCATACACATATAAAAACAAAGATTTTATTTATTTATTTCCTTTATTAAATTTATCCTTAGAAATAGTAGCAATATAACATTTTACATGTCACAAGTGGAGGATGAAGGCTTGCTTTGAAATGCCACTAAGGAGATTCAGCTATGTTTTAAAATAAATTTCCCCAATGACATTTGTGTTACAGAACTCTCACATTCTTCATTAGTGGTGTATATTAATGTTGATAATAAATAGTATGACAGTTTAATAACAAGACTTCCGCGGTGGTGCAGCAGTAGCATTGTTGCCTTACAGCAAGAGGTTCTCCCGCTCGATTCTTAGCTGGAGTGCGGGGAGTGCCTTCTGTGTGGAGTCTGCATGTCCTCCCCGTGGATGGGTGGGCATTCAAAAGACATGCATAAATGGGTGTCCCTTTGTTGAAGATTGAATGTCGAGCTGGCACCTTGGTGTTCGTGAAAATCTACTGTCAATCATTAGCAGACCGGAGTTCTACTGTGGCGACCCCTAACCGGGAAAAGCCAAAAGACAACAACAACAACAGTTTAATGTCAATATCAAGGTGCAGGTACTCCACGACTATCAAAGCCAACCATTGACATTTTTCGTTTGGGGACATAGCAGGTACCTTACCGTGGGAGATCTCTGTTTATTTATCATTTACAACAGTTTAATAACAAACTGATGAACAAAAACAACAAACAAACTGAATCCAATAAATGCCAATGCACCACATCTCTTCAGCTAAAACCCACGAACTTGAATGGTAAAAAATAGATACTTTAATGACAAACCATAAAATGTTAGCGCTTTCATTTAAATCTCTGAAAAATTTCCTCAGACATTTAAAATGTGTTACATCATTTCCTTTTATCACCACTTTCTTTCCCATTGGACTCTCATTGACATAAATTAGCATATACATAAATAATACCATTTGAATCTGTCCAAATACATATTATCAACCCAATATGTGGATTTTCTCACAAAAATTTGAAATACTGCAGCAATGTACATTTTAAAAATACTGAATTGGCATTTAAAATATTTAAAACTTTTAAAAGTTAGAATTGTTTAAAATGTCATAAAATTCTTTTTTACATATAAAAATATTAAAAAAATGTACGAACTGAAATAATGTTGCATCAAGATGATTTTGAACAAGAAAAAATGTAAATATTTACAAATAAATAAACATTATAATAAGATATAAAAAAAACTGAACAATTATACATAGCACATAACTTAGAATGCATGTCATTAAACAATTTTCTTTCTTTGTAATGCTTTTAATTTTAATACAGGTGCTATAGAAGTGCGTTCATTAATTCCTGGCCACTTATCGGCTTGGGCTCTAATTTGCCATTTTAGTTCTTTGAGTTCTAGATATGTCCCCCATGGTTCCTTTTCCATTATGCTTACATGGTCTATAGCCATAAAAAGAAATTGATGGCTAGTAAACTCACTGATGTGTTTAGCCAAAGCATTATTTAAATTAATTTTCTTTATGGCATATTCATGTTCATATATTCTTTGAGTGAGACGCCGCTCAGTTTTTCCAATATAAAATATTGGACAAGAATTATATACAGCTAAATAGACCACTGCTTTTGAATTGCAAGTATATCTGCTTTTTACAAAATATTTAACATCCCTTAAGTAAAAACTGTCAGCAATATTGATTTTATGGTACCAATCTAATGCACTGGCATTTAATAGTTTAATAACAGGCAAACTGATTTTATATACCAAGCAACCAGTCAGAGGCTTTATACAAAAATATACAAAAAAGCAACAGACACCAGATGTAAAATGCCTTTTCAGCAATTAAAAATAAATATAAACTAGCATTCAAATGCAGATGCAAAAAAGTTTAGATAATACAATAATTTAAAACGTGTGGATTGTTGAGCTTTGTTTTTCATAAATTCAAGAGGATATAAGCTGGTATGTGTAGTTTTAGCACCAGAGTTTCTAAACAAGTTAATAATATAAGGGGGAGGGTGTTGCCTATGGCACAGTTTATAAACCTGAACCACATTCTTTTATTTTTTGTTTTTATGACAGAGTTTTGTTTCGTGATGTTCTTCTAAAGAAAACGTGTATAGGGAAGAGGTCATGTTTATGGACATTTTTTAAACTGTATTATTCTTAGTGTTCACCTCTAGCCCTTTGGATTTATTATTTAATTAGTACTAATTGCTCCCAATTAATGTGAACCAATTCCAGTAAAGGTTCAATACTGAAGAAGTCTACGGTGATGGGCGAAAGCACTTAACCTGTCAATAAAATTGAATTGTTGTTATTTTTCACCTTAGAGGCTCTTTTTACTACACATACTGTTTGGTCCTTCTGCCTAGAGCCCCAGTTTTGTGACAATTTCACTTGTGGTTCTTAACATTCTGAGAAATGGTCATCTTGGACTTAGTATATGTAAGTCCATTTTTCAGCCATTCAGTCTTCATGTGTTGGGACTCACTTTAGTGGGTCCCAGCATTTCAAATGGTTACAATTTGTATGACCTTTTTATTATTTGTGGTCTTACCATCCATCTTCCTGTAAGATATCTAAAATAGTTGGCATCTGCCATGTCTGGTTGACTTTTCTTAACATTTTCTCTCACACATATCTGTCATGTAGTCTTACACAGCCTGCACTTCTGGTAAGTAAGACTCCCTGTTATCTGAAAGAATGTCCATGTCATTCAGGTATGCCACAGCATAGCCAGCAGGACTGAGGCTTCAGTATTTTCCCACCAACCTCTGGAAGGTAGCTGACACTCCATGTAGACCAAATGGTAACAGTGTGTATTGAAACAGACTGGCAGGAATTAGAAATGCTGCTTTTTTTTTCTTTGTCAGAGGTGGTAATTGGTATCTGCAGGTATCCTTTAACCAAATCTTTTGTTGCCATGTATATCTGTCCTACCCAAGAATCGTTACCAACTTATCAGTTCTGAACATGAGATCGCTATTAAGCTTAAAGATGCTTTTCAGTCTCCTTAAGTCATTACAGAATCTAATACTTCCTGCAGGTGTAGGAACTAGCATAACGTAGCAGATTCAGTCACTTTGTAAATATTTTATCATGTCTAGTTTGAGCATTTTTGAACTTCTATTAGTAATTGTTTGTGTGACTCTGACACTCCAAGACCGCAGTCTAATCCTTATTTCAGGTGTTGTATCTGTGTTTTGTTTTATTGATTTATTCCTCATAGGCATTTCAGAAAACACCCCTTTATTTTTATCAGTAGTCCTCTTACTTCCAGTGTTTGTGCTTCTGACAAGGATTTCTCTAGCTACACTTCATATACCTCACAGCTGTCCCTGTTTTGCAGAGACACCTCTGATGATTCTCAAAGTTTTGCTCTATTCCTCCTTAAAAATAGAAATAATTTTGAGAATTTCTAAGATAATAGTGCCAACACAAAATGTGTTCCTAACTTGGGACCTTTTCCTTAGTTATTTTTGGTTTTGTCCCAAATTGTGCTGGTAAAAGTTGAGTATTGGTCTTGCATTCTCTCTCTGCAGACTTCTCTGTTTCCTTCCATGGTTTTAGTACATTAATGTAACTTATTTGTTCTATTTTTGTCTTTTGTGGCTGTCTAACCTTAGCTATAAGTTAACTCTGCACTTATTTATTCTGTCACCTCAAATTTCCCCTGTCATTTGATCAGAAATTAATTTTTCAAAAAGTGGATGATCACCTGGATTAACTTCTCTAAGTCATTGATTCTTGTAATTAATTCATGGCACTACATGGGCTCTGCATATGATCTCTTACCACGGGCAGTACTAGCTTTAGTCTATCCTGTGAACTAACAGAGTAGTCAAAAGTGCTTTTAAATATTTTATTTTCTTCTTTCAAACTTTCTGTAGCAATGTGAAACAGCCCTCTCAACTGATTGTTATGCAATAACTTCAAATGGTGTAAACTCAGTTGAAGCTTGCAGTACTTCTCTGACTGCAGACACTAAGCAGGGTAATGACTAGTTACAAGTTATAACCATCTGCATCAATAACATCCTTTAGCATGGATTTCACTGTTTTAAAATGTATCTACTACTCCATCAGTCTGAGGATGGGAAAGTGATGCTTTTAACTGTTTGATCTTAAAGCACTGGAATAGCTGATGCGATACCCTTGATACAAAGGGAATGCCCTGGAAACTAAATATCTCTTTAGAGATAGCCAGTCAAGAAAAGCAATATATTTTCTTTTGCAAAGGCCTTAGCATTAGCTTTGCATAATGGCATTGCTTCTGTGAATTTGGTAGCATAGTCTGATATGACAAATATTTATTGATGCATACAATATTACTTGCATACATTGATATCCATTGCTAAATTTTACATGGCATTTGAAACTAGTAATGCCCATAATAAGGGATACTGTTTATTATAATATGTTCACATGATACTACTATGATAGGCATTGGCATCAAGGGACTTTTATACCCAGAATGGGGTGCACTTTTCTAACACCCAGAAAACAAATTACAGAAGATGTCTATCTGCTTCATTGAGCACAGGCAGTCAGTTGTGACTAGTACCCATGCCTTAGTTTTGTCTATGCCCATACCCATATGACCTACTAATACAGGACTATGGCTAGCTTCATTACTTGTGTCCTATAAAATGTCATCACTAGCAATTGTTGAAGACTTTCTTCCTTCTTCTCAATCTTTATATATCACAAATCATGTTAAGAAGTAATGGGGACATCCTGTTAACTACTGTCCTCTTGATTATCTTCTCTGCTGTCCTACTTAGATTATCATCTTCCCATTCTACTCTTTCGAAATGTATGTAGCTTATGTATGGGTTACCTTTGTCAGTGAATTTCCTCTGCTTTCTTAAATGTTTCCTCAGTGTTGACTTTTATTGTGCAGACTGCGGTCCCCTCTCTTCTTGTTTACCTAATATAACACCTTATAGCTGACATTCTGGCAGCTGTGATCTTTAGCCCTAGCTTCTGTACCAAAGCTAGTCTCCTTGCGGGGCCTTTTCTGCTGCCTGTCTATTTTGGCAAAGTC